>NC_069501.1:53309358-53414358 GCF_027579735.1 Bombina bombina | reverse complement strand
TAGTATTTTTTTCTAAATCATATTTTGGGTTTTCTTATAAACGTTAATAACTTAGAACACATGGAAAAATCACCAGAGCTGCCATACAATCTGTTCTTGCGGCATGTGTTATTGATTAAAATCACAGTTAATAATACAAGTAGCAGAGAGATGTTCTGATTGCAAAAACAGGTCCTTTTCCTCTTTAGTTTATAGACACCGATAGTCTTAAAATGATGTAAAACCACTTGTAATTAGAAGACGTTTCTGTAAACTTGCAATGATTTAACATACTAGCTGAATGTGGATATTTTCTGAATATTAAACACTAGGGCCTAGATTTAGAGTTCGGCGGTAAAAGGGCTGTTAACGCTCTGCGGGTTTTTTTCTGGCCGCACCATAAATTTAACTCTGGTATCGAGAGTTCAAACAAATGCTGCGTTAGGTTCCAAAAAAGGAGCGTAGAGCATTTTTACCGCAAATGCAACTCTCGATACCAGAGTTGCTTACGGACGCGGCCGGCCTCAAAAACGTGCTCGTGCACGATTCTCCCATAGGAAACAATGGGGCTGTTTGAGCTGAAAAAAAACCTAACACCTGCAAAAAAGCAGCGTTCAGCTCCTAACGCAGCCCCATTGTTTCCTATGGGGAAACACTTCCTACGTCTGCACCTAACACCCTAACATGTACCCCGAGTCTAAACACCCCTAACCTTACACTTATTAACTCCTAATCTGCCGCCCCCGCTATCGCTGACCCCTGCATTACACTTTTAACCCCTAATCTGCCGCTCCGTAAACCGCCGCCACCTACGTTATCCCTATGTACCCCTAATCTGCTGCCCTAACATCGCCGACCCCTATGTTATATTTATTAACCCCTAATCTGCCCCCCACAACGTCGCCGACACCTACCTACACTTATTAACCCCTAATCTGCCGAGCGGACCTGAGCGCTACTATAATAAATGTATTAACCCCTAATCCGCCTCACTAACCCTATAATAAATAGTATTAACCCCTAATCTGCCCTCCCTAACATCGCCGACACCTACCTTCAATTATTAACCCCTAATCTGCCGACCGGAGCTCACCGCTATTCTAATAAATGTATTAACCCCTAAAGCTAAGTCTAACCCTAACACTAACACCCCCCTAACTTAAATATAATTTACATCTAACGAAATAAATTAACTCTTATTAAATAAATTATTCCTATTTAAAGCTAAATACTTACCTGTAAAATAAATCCTAATATAGCTACAATATAAATTACATTTATATTATAGCTATTTTAGGATTAATATTTATTTTACAGGCAACTTTGTAATTATTTTAACCAGGTACAATAGCTATTAAATAGTTAAGAACTATTTAATAGTTACCTAGTTAAAATAATTACAAATTTACCTGTAAAATAAATCCTAACCTAAGTTATAATTAAACCTAACACTACCCTATCAATAAAATAATTAAATAAACTACCTACAATTACCTACAATTAACCTAACACTACACTATCAATAAATTAATTAAACACAATTGCTACAAATAAATACAATTAAATAAACTATCTAAAGTACAAAAAATAAAAAAGAACTAAGTTACAGAAAATAAAAAAATATTTACAAACATAAGAAAAATATTACAACAATTTTAAACTAATTACACCTACTCTAAGCCCCCTAATAAAATAACAAAGACCCCCAAAATAAAAAATTCCCTACCCTATTCTAAAATACAAAAATTACAAGCTCTTTTACCTTACCAGCCCTGAACAGGGCCCTTTGCGGGGCATGCCCCAAGAAGTTCAGCTCTTTTGCCTGTAAAAGAAAACATACAATACCCCCCCCCCAACATTACAACCCACCACCCACATACCCCTAATCTAACCCAAACCCCCCTTAAATAAACCTAACACTAATCCCCTGAAGATATTCCTACCTTGTCTTCACCATACCAGGTTCACCGATCCGTCCTGGCTCCAAGATCTTCATCCAACCCAAGCGGGGGTTGGCGATCCATAATCCGGTGCTGAAGAGGTCCAGAAGAGGCTCCAAAGTCTTCATCCTATCCGGCAAGAAGAGGACATCCGGACCGGCAAACATCTTCTCCAAGCCGCATCTTCTATCTTCTTCCATCCGGTGCGGAGCGGGTCCATCTTGAAGCAGGCGACGCGGATCCATCCTCTTCTTCCGATGTCTCCCGACGAATGACGGTTCCTTTAAGGGACGTCATCCAAGATGGCGTCCCTCGAATTCCGATTGGCTGATAGGATTCTATAAGCCAATCGGAATTAAGGTAGGAATTTTCTGATTGGCTGATGGAATCAGCCAATCAGAATCTAGTTCAATCCGATTGGCCGATCCAATCAGCCAATCAGATTGAGCTCGCATTCTATTGGCTGATCGGAACAGCCAATAGAATGCGAGCTCAATCTGATTGGCTGATTGGATCAGCCAATCGGATTGAACTTGATTCTGATTGGCTGATTCCATCAGCCAATCAGAAAATTCCTACCTTAATTCCGATTGGCTGATAGAATCCTATCAGCCAATCGGAATTCGAGGGACGCCATCTTGGATGACGTCCCTTAAAGGAACCGTCATTCGTCGGGAGACATCGGAAGAAGAGGATGGATCCGCGTCGCCTGCTTCAAGATGGACCCGCTCCGCACCGGATGGAAGAAGATAGAAGATGCGGCTTGGAGAAGATGTTTGCCGGTCCGGATGTCCTCTTCTTGCCGGATAGGATGAAGACTTTGGAGCCTCTTCTGGACCTCTTCAGCACCGGATTATGGATCGCCAACCCCCGCTTGGGTTGGATGAAGATCTTGGAGCCAGGACGGATCGGTGAACCTGGTATGGTGAAGACAAGGTAGGAAGATCTTCAGGGGATTAGTGTTAGGTTTATTTAAGGGGGGTTTGGGTTAGATTAGGGGTATGTGGGTGGTGGGTTGTAATGTTGGGGGGGGGGTATTGTATGTTTTCTTTTACAGGCAAAAGAGCTGAACTTCTTGGGGCATGCCCCGCAAAGGGCCCTGTTCAGGGCTGGTAAGGTAAAAGAGCTTGTAATTTTTGTATTTTAGAATAGGGTAGGGAATTTTTTATTTTGGGGGTCTTTGTTATTTTATTAGGGGGCTTAGAGTAGGTGTAATTAGTTTAAAATTGTTGTAATATTTTTCTTATGTTTGTAAATATTTTTTTATTTTCTGTAACTTAGTTCTTTTTTATTTTTTGTACTTTAGATAGTTTATTTAATTGTATTTATTTGTAGCAATTGTGTTTAATTAATTTATTGATAGTGTAGTGTTAGGTTAATTGTAGGTAATTGTAGGTAGTTTATTTAATTATTTTATTGATAGGGTAGTGTTAGGTTTAATTATAACTTAGGTTAGGATTTATTTTACAGGTAAATTTGTAATTATTTTAACTAGGTAACTATTAAATAGTTCTTAACTATTTAATAGCTATTGTACCTGGTTAAAATAATTACAAAGTTGCCTGTAAAATAAATATTAATCCTAAAATAGCTATAATATAAATGTAATTTATATTGTAGCTATATTAGGATTTATTTTACAGGTAAGTATTTAGCTTTAAATAGGAATAAGTTATTTAATAAGAGTTAATTTATTTCGTTAGATGTAAATTATATTTAAGTTAGGGGGGTGTTAGTGTTAGGGTTAGACTTAGCTTTAGGGGTTAATACATTTATTAGAATAGCGGTGAGCTCCGGTCAGCAGATTAGGGGTTAATAATTGAAGGTAGGTGTCGGCGATGTTAGGGAGGGCAGATTAGGGGTTAATACTATTTATTATAGGGTTAGTGAGGCGGATTAGGGGTTAATACATTTATTATAGTAGCGCTCAGGTCCGCTCGGCAGATTAGGGGTTAATAAGTGTAGGCAGGTGTCGGCGACGTTGTGGGGGGCAGATTAGGGGTTAATAAATATAACATAGGGGTCGGCGATGTTAGGGGCAGCAGATTAGGGGTACATAGGGATAACGTAGGTGGCGGCGATTTGCGGTCGGAAGATTAGGGGTTAATTATTTTAAGTAGCTTGCGGCGACGTTGTGGGGGGCAAGTTAGGGGTTAATAAATATAATATAGTGGTCGGCGGTGTTAGGGGCAGCAGATTAGGGGTACATAAGTATAACGTAGGTGGCGGTCGGCAGATTAGGGGTTAAAAATTTTAATCGAGTGGCGGCGATGTGGGGGGAGCTCGGTTTAGGGGTACATAGGTAGTATATGGGTGTTAGTGTACTTTAGGGTACAGTAGTTAAGAGCTTTATAAACCGGCGTTAGCCAGAAAGCTCTTAACTCCTGCTATTTTCAGGCGGCTGGAATCTTGTCGTTAGAGCTCTAACGCTCACTGCAGAAACGACTCTAAATACCGGCGTTAGAAAGATCCCATTGAAAAGATAGGCTACGCAAATGGCGTAGGGGGATCTGCGGTATGGAAAAGTCGCGGCTGAAAAGTGAGCGTTAGACCCTTTAATCACTGACTCCAAATACCAGCGGGCGCCCAAAACCAGCGTTAGGAGCCTCTAACGTTGGTTTTGACGGCTACCGCCGAACTCTAAATCTAGGCCTAGGGATGGGCAAATGTGCTTATATTCGAATTTGAATGTTAGAACCAATGTTATTGTAGAAATTCGATTTACATAATAGAATGTTGATAAGAACAAATATTCTTAAAAATTCTATTATCGAATGTTATTTACAGTTTTCAAAAGTCACATTCGAATTCGATATTACATTTATAAAACACAGTTTTAGACTAGAAATACTATTTCAAATTTGAATCTTACATTCAAATTCGAATGTCACATTAAAATTCAAAAATTAAATTTTGAAATGGAATGAATACATAGCTAAACATTCTATTTTTCGAACAAATTTGAAAATAGAATGTTAGAATGTTATATAAACATTCAAAATTCGATTCGAATGAAGGAATGTATCAAAATTCATTTGAAATTTCACATTTTTAGAAACATTTGCCCATCCCTATACATAACACTTTTTACATGAATACTTTCTATGTTCATTACAACTTTGCTTCAAGGAATATGAAACCCAGAATTTTTTTTTTTGTGATTCAGACAAAGCACACAATTTTAAAAAAGGTTCCAATTTACTTCTATTATTAAATCTCCTTTTTTCCCATGATATTCTGTGTTTAAGAGATACCTAGATAGGCGCATTACATGGCAGGGAATAGTGCTGCCCTCTTTTTTGCAAAACTGCTGCCATATAGTGCTTCAGAAATGGAACGGCTGCTAAGCAAATATTTCTGCTTTTCAACAAAAGATACCAAGAGAACGGAGAAAAATTGATAATACACGTAACCTAATCGTGAAAGAAAATGTTGGGTTTCATATCCCTTTAAGTACTTACTGTATTTGTATGAAGTATTATTGGAGTAGGCAAACTTGTCACTGTCATGTTGCTAATAAAACTTGGATTGTTTTGCAGTTCCTTATCTTATAACTTATGTTAAGCTCAGTTAGGGACAAATAGTTTGCAGGGTTAGCCTTGTAAATTCTGCAGTGTGCATTTTGCTTTCTTAGACTAAAAAAAACATAATTACATTAAAGTGGAAAAATGATATGCTCTAATCTGTTCGATCATGTAGTGTTAAGACTATCTACTCCAAAGGTGGTTAAATACACAGTAGAAGTGTGGCTCGGGACCCACGGTTCACTGCTGGTTCGAGCAGAACCCGCTTGTGATTCAATAACAGCTCTAGTTGCATGACGCAGATTGGATCAGCGGCGAGTCCTGACCAGCAGTTCATTGTGGGTCCTGAGCATTTTTTCTACTATGTGTTTAACCCCTTTGTGGGGGTTAAACAGTAAAGAAGGGTCAATAGCTGTAAAATGAGATGTTATAACATTAGAGCATGACATTTTTTGACTATTATAGCCCTTTAAATTAAAGGAAAAGGGGACCCATTTAAAAATGTAATGTAATATTGCAAAACATTTTACTATATAACAACCTAAATTGATTCATATCCATTTTATTTAAAAATGTGAGTAGAATTAGTGCAAACCTGTATTTATTGGGTCATGTGACCTTTTGACGGATTCCTAGCTTCTGAAACCCAAACTCTGAGGCTCTTTGGCAATTCCATTTTAACCCCACTGGAATGCATAATACTAATAATCCATACAGCATATGATATCATTTTGGTCTTCAAAAAACAACAAATTACTTTTACACATGCTTGGCAATATCACTTGAATTCTTCCTAACAAACTGTTCTGGGTTAAATCTTAAAAAAATCAGCTCCTGGTTACTTTTTGTAAAGAATGAACTAAAATGCAGCACGGCTCAAGTACCATGTATATTTATAACATAACGCAAACTGCACGTGCACAATAATTAAGCCAAAAACAATGGTATGTTAATGTGACAAAAACTGCAATTTATTTTAAGACTAATTGTTTCACAATGATGATAATTTTAGAAGACAAAAACTATTCCTACATAGCTAGTGGATTTTTCTCTTCCCAAAGCTTAAAATAGAATGAGCTATTTCTGCTCAGTGTGATTGGTAGGAATAGTCAATACGTTCTCGCAAAATTGCTTGGTTGTATAAATCACAGTGTTTTAATAATAAGTCAAATTATAATTTATAACTTATATTACTAAATTGTGCACAGTCTTTTTTATATGCACATTTTCCTATTGGGCACGTGCAAGAGCTTACAGTATATGTATACAGTAAATGGGCCGATTATGAAAGTGCGAGCGGACATGATACGATGTAGCGTATCATGTCTGCCGCACATTCACATTCTTGTGAACTGCTTGTGCAATGCCGCCCCCTGCATATTTGCGGCCAATTAGTTGCTAGCAGGGGGTGTCAATCAGCCCGATCGTATAGGATTGGGCGGATTGATGTCCGCAGCGTTAGAGCAGGCGGACAAGTTATGGAGCAGCAGTCTTTAGACCACTGCTTCATAACTGCTGTTTCCGGTGACCCTGAAGGAAACTTAATAATTCGGCCCCTATGAGTCTATGATTTGCTGATACAAAAATAATATGTAGATCCAGGTTACTTGTTAAAAATTTACTTTATTTTATCTTAAACAATCTCATTGAAATGATGACAGTGTGGTCTTACGTGTTTCGGCTAGTAAATACGCATTAATCATAGACCTTTATGATTTGTTGATGTCTGTCACATGATATAAGGGGAAGATAAATTAAAGAAATTTTAAATTTGTCTGAAAAAATATTTGCTGCATATTTGCTATTAAGGGGCTTGAGGACCCTTGTTTCTGGCGTGCCTTCAGACTCGCCAGAAACACCAGTTATGAAGCAGCGGTCTAAAGATCGATGCTCCATAACCTGCCTGCCTGCTCTGAGGAGGCGGACAGACATTGGCCTCTAGTTATCAATGTCTGTCGGACCTGATCCGACAGTGTGGATCAGGTCTGACAGACATTGCTGAATACGGCGAGCAATACTCTCGCCGTATTCAACATTGCACCAGCAGCCACCCCCTGCAGACTCGAGGCCAATCGGCTGCCAGCAGGGGGTGTCAATCAACCCGATCGTACTTGATCGGGTTGATTTCTGGCGATGTCTGTCCGCCTCCTCAGAGCAGGCGGACAGGTTATGGAGCAGCGGTCTTTTCTGACCGCTGTTTCATAACTGCTGTTTCTGGAGAGCCTGCAGGCTCGACAGAAACACGGGGCATCAAGCTCCATTCGGAGCTTGATACATATGCCCATTGCTTCAATTCAACCCGATCCAATACGATTGGATTAATTGACACCCCCCTGCTAGCGGCCATGGTGCAGCGTTGCACCAGCAGTTCACAAGAGCTACTGGTACAAAGCTGAATGCGGAGAGCGTATTGCTCTCCGCATTCCGCGATGTCTGTCGGACATGATCCGCTGATCAGATCATGTCGGACAGACACATAATAAATAGGCCCCTAAGACTAAGGGGTAGATTTAATAAGCAGCAGATGCTGCAATCTACCCCCCTAGTTTCCAGATCGCTGGAAACATAAGTTAAGAAGCAGCGGTCATAAGACCGCTGCTCCTTAACTCATCTGCTACCTCTGAGGCGGCGGACAGCAATCTTTCCAATCAGATACAATTGGGATAATTGACACCCCCTGCTAGCGGCCAATCCAACAGTTAATAAATCAGCTCCTAAGGGCTAGATGATATAAACTTCGCCAGATCAAACCTAGTTTTTCACGCTAACTCTCGCAGAGGCTGCCCTGGTGAAATTATCATAAAAAAGGGGCCCTGGGAGTGGTGACATGGCTCCTATTGAAAGCAATGGAGCTCGATGGATAGGGACACTTCACTCCTTAGGGGCATATTTATCAAGTCTTCAGGCTCGCCGGAAACAGAAGTTATGAAGCAGCGGTCTAAAGACCACTGCTCCATAACCTGTCCGTCTGATCTGAGGTGGCGGACAGAAATCAACCCGATCGAATACAATCTGGTTGATTGACACCCAATGCTAGAGGCCTAAAAATCTGCAGAGGCGGCATTGCACGAGCAGTTCACAAGAACTGCTGGTGCAATGATAAATGCTGAGAGCGTATGCTGTCGGCATTTATCAATGTGCAGCGGACATGATCCGCTATATCGGATAATGTCCGCTCGCACAATCATAAATATGCCCCTTAGAGTGAAGTTAGCAGTGAGAAGGGGGCACATTTTAATCCTGCAGCAATATAAATCACATTACTCTGCTTTCTAAGTATAGCAACTTACAATTACCTATATTTTCATATGCGAGTATTTTTCTATTCGGGTTAAAAATATTTGTAGTGTTTTGAAAAAAGTTTCTTACTGACGAGAAAAAAATGTGAGATCTGCAGTGCAAAAATCTTTACAGAAATTTGCTGGGATTAGAGAGACATTTTCATATACGCCCATGGAACGTATTCATATTTCTTGTCAGGTTAGCTCACTTGAGTAAACTCGATCGGGTTTGCCTGCGAGTAAGGGTGTTCGTTTTTGCCACTTTTTGCACTCATTGCAGTCTATGGGGGAACACGTTAACACAGTCGCGATATTCTAAATTCGGCTTTTTTTGCGCATCAGGTTAGTGCTTGTGCAAAAACCTTTTACTTTCAAATTATAATACGTCCGCTACTGACACAGACTGAAAAGTGCCTTAACATTGCAGTCCATGAGGACTGTGTGTTCACTGTAAATATATATGTATATGCTCATATACATATATATTTTACATTTGCTGCCCATTGCTGCGCAACTTACCCCCTTCACAGCTCTAGGTTCTCTGCCGTGTCTCACAGCATGAGAATGAGGCTCCCATTGGAGGTTATGGATGTGCGCTCTTGTGAGCGCAAACCTTCCCTGCAATGTGAACGCATTGCACCTGACCTCTAATACCAGCCCACAATTGAGTGCGCTGGTATTACGAGTGGAGAACAAATATCGCGCTTGCGAAACTGCAATTTTGCGCTCCACTCGTAATCTGGCCGCTTATGTTTGCTGAAAGTATCCAGACTGCTGACAGATATTTGATCTACACTCTGCTCAGTTTTCTCCATACTCCCTTATGATTTTTAGTTACTCCTTCTAAAAGGAAAAAAATACTTTATTTTTCTGCTTAGTTTGGATTCTGTTTGCCCTATTCCTCATCACTTACTCTAGAGACTTATTTTACTTTATTTCCATTTGTCTGCTGGATGACTGAAACAATCAGTTTTCAGCTTTATTTCCAGAGATTTTCCTTAACGGAAAATTTAACTTATTTTTGAAGAAACAATTAAAAACTTGTTTTATTTTTAAAATAAATATTTATTTTCACCTGCACAATTTAAATGCGGCTAGATTTAGAGTTTGGCGGCCAAAGGGGTGCGTTAGCTACGCATGCTTTTTTTCTCCCGCACCTTTTAAATACCGCTGGTATTTAGAGTTCACAGAATGGCTGGGTTTTCAGTGCGTTAGGCTCCAAAAAGGGAGCGTAGAGGATAATTTAACGCCACTGCGTTAAGATACCAGCGGTGCTTACGGACGCGGCTCGTGCATGATATCCCCATAGAAAACAATGGGGCTGTTTGAGCCGAAAAAAACAAAAAAGCAGCGTTCAGCTCTTAACGCAGCCCCATTGTTTTCTATAGGGAAACACTTCCTACGTCTGCACCTAACAGTCTAACATGTACCCCGAGTCTAAACACCCCTAACCTTACACTTATTAACCCCTAATCTGCCGCCCCCGCTATCGCTGACACCTGCATATTATTATTAACCCCTAATCTGCCGCTCCCTACACCGCCGCAACATACATTATAGTTATGTACCCCTAATCTGCTGCCCCTAACACCGCCGATCCCTATATTATATTTATTAACCCCTAATCTGCCCCCCACAACGTCGCCGCCAGCTACCTACAATAATTAACCCCTAATCTGCCGATCGGAGCTCACCGCTACTATAATAAATGTATTAACCCCTAAAGCTAAGTCTAACCCTAACACTAACACCCCCCTAAGTTAAATATAATTTTTATCTAACGAAATAAATTAACTCTTATTAAATAAATTATTCCTATTTAAATCTAAATACTTACCTGTAAAATAAACCCTAATATAGCTACAATATAAATTATAATTATATTGTAGCTATTTTAGGATTAATATTTATTTTACAGGCAACTTTGTATTTATTTTAACCAGGTACAATAGCTATTAAATAGTTAATAACTATTTAATAGCTACCTAGTTAAAATAATTACAAAATTACCTGTAAAATAAATCCTAACCTAAGTTACAATTAAACCTAACACTACACTATCAATAAATTAATTAAATAAACTACCTACAATTATCTACAATTAAACCTAACACTACACTATCAATAAATAAATTAAATACAATTCCTACAAATATATACAATTAAATAAACTAACTAAAGTACAAAAAATAAAAAAGAACTAAGTTACAAAAAATAAAAAAATATTTACAAACATTAGAAAAAAATTACAACAATTTTAAACTAATTACACCTACTCTAAGCCCCCTAATAAAATAACAAAGACCCCCAAAATAAAAAAATGCCCTACCCTATTCTAAATTAAAAAAATTCAAAGCTCTTTTACCTTACCAGCCCTTAAAAGGGCCCTTTGCGGGGCATGCCCCAAAGAATTCAGCTCTTTTGCCTGTAAAAAAAAACATACAATACCCCCCCCAACATTACAACCCACCACCCACATACCCCTAATCTAACCCAAACCCCCTTAAATAAACCTAACACTAAGCCCCTGAAGATCTTCCTACCTTGTCTTCACCATGCCAGGTATCACCGATCGTTCCAGGCTCCGAAATCTTCATCCAAGCCCAAGCGGGGGCTAGACATCCATCATCCGGCTGAAGTCTTCTATCAAGCGACGGCTGAAGAAGTCCAGAAGAGGCTCCAAAGTCTTCATCCTATCCAGGAAGAAGAGTAGATCCGGACCGGCAACCATCTTCTTCCAAGCGGCATCTTCTATCTTCATCCGATGACGACCGGCTCCATCTTGAAGACCTCCACCTCGGACCCATCTTCTTCTTCCAACGACTTCCCGACGAATGACGGTTCCTTTAAGGGACGTCATCCGATTGGCTGATACGATTCTATCAGCCAATTGGAATTAAGGTAGGAAAATTCTGATTGGCTGATGGAATCAGCCAATCAGAATCAAGTTCAATCCGATTGGCTGATCCGATCAGCCAATCAGATTGAGCTCGCATTCTATTGGCTGTTCCGGGGTGTTAGTGTTAGGGTTAGACTTAGCTTAAGGAGTTAAACTATTTATTAGAGTTGCGGTGAGCTCCGATCGGCAGATTAGGGGTTAATACTTGAAGTTAGCTGTCGGTGATGTTAGGGAGGGCAGATTAGGGGTTAATACATTTATTATACTAGCGGTGAGCTCCGGTCGGCAGATTAGGGGTTAATTATTGTAGGTAGCTGGCGGCGACGTTGTGGGGGGCAGATTAGGGGTTAATAAATATAATATAGGGGTCGGCGGTGTTAGGGGCAGCAGATTAGGGGTACATAGGGATAACGTAGTTGGCGGCGGTGTACGGAGCGGCAGATTAGGGGTTAAAAAATTTAAATATAGTGGCGGCGATGTGGGGGGACCTTGGTTTAGGGGTACATAGGTAGTTTATGGGTGTTAGTGTACTTTAGAGCACAGTAGTTAAGAGCTTTATAAACCGGAGTTAGCCCAGAAAGCTCTTAACTACTGACTTTTTTCTGCGGCTGGAGTTTTGTCGTTAGAATTCTAACGCTCACTTCAGCCACAACTCTAAATACCAGCGTTAGAAAGATCCCATTGAAAAGATAGGATACGCAATTGACGTAAGGGGATCTGCGGTATGGAAAAGTCGCGGCTGGAAAGTGAGCGTTAGACCCTTTAATGACTGGCTCCAAATACCAGAGGGCGGTAAAAACCAGCATTAGGAGCCTCTAACGCTGGTTTTGACAGCTACCGCCCAACTCTAAATCTAGGCCATGGTTTTTTGAATCTAAAAAAGTGACTCTCTAAAACTAATAGTGCATTACATTCCGAGGACTGTAGTTTTAGCTCCCCATTTTTCAGTATGAACTTCAACTCGCTTTTCCTGTGCCTACTGGTTCTAAGTTTTGCTATTGGCACCCTAGATTAGGTGGTTAGTCTGGGCTCTGTCAGCGGACTGAGAGTTTGAGTGACGACAATTGCGCTATCCATCCTAGGCTGCGGCGGGCCAGAGGTGGGACCTCTGCACTACAGAAAAAAAAAGCTGAGAGTGGCAGAAAAGGAGGGAGGGAGGGAGGGAGGGAGGGAGAGGGGATCCAAGTGGATGGGGATTTTGGCCGTGCACACAGGCTTTAGGACTAGTGTGAAATAATCATCTGATCAGTAGTAACCATGGTTACTAACTTGCTGTCACCTATCAGATGACTATTTCACCCATTTTCTTGATCATATTGAGATGAACTAAATTAAGAATATATGGAAATTGAATTGTAAAACTGTCTTCCCTTTGAGGGTTCCTATGACCCTGCTGGAGTGTATTAGACTGTTTACAGATAGCAATATCCCATTTTATATTCTCATATGAAATAGCTGCTTTTCCTAATGAAGCTCCACCTCTACTTAAAAAAGGTAATTATTCCAGTAATGTCTGAGTGTGTTAGCTATAGGTTGCCTTCTTAGTACCATTTTATAGCAATCCCTAACTGTGTCAGCTATAGTATGCCTTCTTAGGGGCCCATGTATCAAGCTCCCGATGGAGCTTGAAGGGCCGTGTTTCTGGCGAGCCTTCAGAGTCGCCAGAAACAGCAGTTATGAAGCAGGCGGACACACATCGCTGAAAATCAAGCCGATCAAGTACGATCGGGTTGATTGACACCTCCCTGCTGGCGCAATGCTGCTGGTGCAATGCTGAATACAGCATTCAGCAAGGTCTGGCGGACCTGATTTGCACTGTTGGATCAGGTCCGCCAGACCTTTGATAAATATCCCCCTTAGTACCAATTTACAGTAATCCCTGAGTGTGCCAGCTATAGTAAGCCTTCTTATTACCATTTTACAGTAATTATTGAGTGTGCCAGCTATAGAATGCCTTCATAGTACCATTTTACAGTAATCCCTGAGTGTGCCAGCTATAGTATGCCTTTTAGTACCATTTTACAGTAAACCCTGAGTGTACCAGCTAAAGTATTCATTCTTAGTACCATTTCACAGTAATCCCTGAGTGTACCAGCTATAGTATGCCTTCTTAGTACCATTTTACAGTAAACCCTGAGTGTACCAGCTATAATATGCCTTCTTAGTACCATTTTACAGTAAACCCTGAGTGTACCAGCTACAGTATGCCTTCTTAGTACAATTTACAGTAATCCATGAGTGTACCAGCTACAGTATGCCTTCTTAGTACCATTTTAAAGTAATCCCTGTGTGTACCATCTATAGTATGCCTTCTTATTACCATTTTACAGTAAACCCTGATAGTACCAGCTATAGTATTCATTCTTAGTACCATTTTACAGTAATCCCTGAGTGTGCCATCTATAGAAAGCCTTCAGAATGATTTTCACCAATACCTATATGTGCTAGTTAGTTATAATCCCTGATTATGTCAGATTCATTATACATTCTCATTGCCAGTTTAAAACAATCCCTGTTTGTGCCAGCTACAGTAAGGCTTTGGAGTACCAGGTTATTGTTAACTAAGTGTGCTAGCTCCAGTGTGCATTCTCATCACACAATTCACAGTAATCCAGAAGTGTGCCAACTACGGTAAGCATTCTAAGTACCATTTTACAGTAATACTTGAGTGTGCCAGATCCAGTACCAGGTTACAGTAATGCCTGAGTGTGCCAGCTCCAGTGTGCCTTCTCAGTACGAGGTTACAGTAATGCCTGAGTGTGCCAGCTCCAGTGTGCCTTCTCAGTACCAGGTTAAAGTAATGCCTGAGTGTGTCATCTCAAGAGTGCCTTCTCAGTACCAGGTTACAGTAATGTCTGAGTGTGTCAGCTCCAGTGTGCCTTCTCAGTACTAAATTACAGTAATCCCTGAGTGTGCCAGCTCCAGTGTGCCTTCTCAGTACTAAATTACAGTAATCCCTGAGTGTGTCAGCTTCAGTGTGCCTTCTCAATACTAAATTACAGAAATCCCTGAGTGTACAAGCTCCAGTGTGCTTAAGTACTAGGTTACAGTAATGCCTGAGTGTGCCAGCTTCAGTGTGCCTTCTCAGTACCAAGTTACAGTAATCCCTGAGTGTGCCAGCTCCAGTGTGCTTAAATACTAGGTTACAGTAATCCCTGAGTGTGCCATCTCCAGTGTGTCTTCTCAGTACCAAGTTACAGTAATGCCTGAGTGTGCCAGCTCCAGTGTGCCTTCTCAGTACCATGTTACAGTAATGCCTGAGTGTGCCAGCTCCAGTGTGACTTCTCAGTACCAAGTTACAGTAATGCCTGAGTGTGCCAGCTCCAGTGTGCCTTCTCAGTACCAGGTTACAGTGATGCCTGAGTGTGCCAGCTTCAGTGTGCCTTCTCAGTACCAGGTTACAGTAATGCCTGAGTGTGTCAGCTCCAGTGTGCCTTCTCAGTACAAGTTACAGTAATGCCTGAGTGTGCCAGCTCCAGTGTGCCTTCTCAGTACTAGGTTACAGTAATGCCTGAGTGTGCCAGCTCCAGAGAGCCTTCTCAGTACCAAGTTACAGTAATGCCTGAGTGTGCCAGCTCCAGTGTACCTTCTCAGTACCAAGTTACAGTAATGCCTGAGTGTGCCAGCTCCAGTGGGCCTTCTCAGTACCAGGTTACAGTAATGCCTAAGTGTGCCAGCTCCAGTGTGCCTTCTCAGTACCAGGTTAAAGTAATGCCTGAGTGTGTCAGCTCCGGTGTACTTTCTCAGTACCAGGTTACAGTAATGTGTGAGTGTGCCAGCTCCAGTGTGCCTTCTCAGTACTAAATTACAGTAATCCCTGAGTGTGTCAGCTTCAGTGTGCCTTCTCAGTACTAAATTACAGAAATCCCTGAGTGTACAAGCTCCAGTGTGCTTAAGTACCAGGTTACAGTAATGCCTGAGTGTGCCAGCTTCAGTGTGCCTTCTCAGTACCAAGTTACAGTAATGCCTGAGTGTGCCAGCTTCAGTGTGCCTTCTCAGTACCAAGTTACAGTAATGCCTGAGTGTGCCAGATCCAGTGTGCCTTCTCAGTACCAGGTTACAGTAATGCCTGGGTGTGCCAGTTCCAGTGTGCCTTCTCAGTACCAGGTTACAGTAATCCCTGAGTGTGCCAGCTCCAGTGTGCCTTCTCAATACCAAGTTACAGTAATGCCTGAGTGTGCCAGCTCCAGTGTGCCTTCTCAGTACCAAGTTACAGTAATGCCTGAGTGTGCCAGCTCCAGTGTGCCTACTAGGTTACAGTAATGCCTGAGTGTGTCAGCTTCAGTGTGCCTTCTCAGTACCAAGTTACAGTAATGCTTGAGTGTGCCAGCTCCAGTGTGCCTTCTCAGTACTAGGTTACAGTAATGTCTGAGTGTGCCAGCTCCAGAGAGCCTTCTCAGTACCAGGTTACAGTAATGCCTGAGTGTGCCAGCTTCAGTGAGCCTTCTCAGTACCAAGTTACAGTAATCCCTGAGTGTGCCAGCTCTAGTGTGCCTTATCAGTACCAGGTTACAGTAATGCCTGAGTGTGCCAGCTCTAGTGTGCCTTCTCAGTACCAGGTTACAGTAATCTATGAGTGTGCCAGCTCCAGTGTGCCTTCTCAGTACCAGGTTATAGCAATCCCTGAGTGTGCTTGCTCAAGAGTGCCTTTTCAGTACCAGGTTACAGTAATGCCTGAGTGTGTCAGGTTCAGTGTGCCTTCTCAGTACCAGGTTATAGTAATAGCTGAGTGTGCCAGCTCCAGTGTGCCTTCTCAGTACTTAATAACAGAAATCCCTGAGTGTGCCAGCTCCAGTGTGCTTTCTCAGTACCATGTTACAGTAATCACTAAGGCCTAGATTTAGAGTTCGGCGGTAGCCGTGAAAACCAGCGTCAGAGGCTCCTAACGCTGGTTTTGGCCGCCCGCTGGTATTTGAGTCAGTGATTAAAGGGTCTAACGCTCACTTTTCAGCCGCGACTTTTCCATACCGCAGATCCCCCTACGCCATTTGTGTATCCTATCTTTTCAATGGGATCTTTCTAACTCCGGTATTTAGAGTCGTTTCTGAAGTGAGCGTTAGAGTTCTAACGACAAAACTCCAGCCGCCGGAAAATAGCAGGAGTTAAGAGCTTTCTGGGCTAACGCCGGTTCATAAAGCTCTTAACTACTGTACCCTAAAGTACATTAACACCCATAAACTACCTATGTACCCCTAAACCCATCGCCGCCACTCGATTTAAATTTTTTAACCCCTAATCTGCCGACCGCCACCTACGTTATACTTATGTACCCCTAATCTGCTGCCCCTAACCCCGCCGACCCCTGTATTACATTTATTAACCCCTAACCTGCCCCCCACAATGTCGCCGCCAGCTACTTACAATAATTAACCCCTAATCTTCCGACCGCAAAGCGCCGCCACCTACGTTATCCTTATGTACCCCTAATCTGCTGCCCCTAACACCGCCGACCCCTATATTATATTTATTAACCCCTAATCTGCCCCCCTCAACGTCGCCGACACCTGCCTACACTTATTAACCCCTAATCTGCCGAGCGGACCTGAGCGATACTATAATAAAGTTATTAACCCCTAATCCGCCTCACTAACCCTATCATAAATAGTATTAACCCCTAATCTGCCCTCCCTAACATCGCCGACACCTAACTTCAATTATTAACCCCTAATCTGACGACCGGAGCTCATCGCTACTATAATAAATGGATTAACCCCTAAAGCTAAGTCTAACCCTAACACTAACACCCCCCTAACTTAAATATAATTTACATCTAACGAAATTAATTAACTCTTATTAAATAACTTATTCCTATTTAAAGCTAAATACTTACCTGTAAAATAAATCCTAATATAGCTACAATATAAATTATAATTATATTATAGCTATTTTAGGATTAATATTTATTTTACAGGCAACTTTGTAATTATTTTAACCAGGTACAATAGCTATTAAATAGTTAAGAACTATTTAATAGTTACCTAGTTAAAATAATAACAAATTTACCTGTAAAATAAATCCTAACCTAAGATATAATTAAACCTAACACTACCCTATCAATAAATTAATTAAATAAACTACCTACAATTACCTAAAATTAACCTAACACTACACTATCAATAAATTAATTAAACACAATTCCTACAAATAAATACAATTAAATAAACTAGCTAAAGTACAAAAAATAAAAAAGAACTAAGTTACAAAAAATAAAAAAGAACTAAGTTACAAAAAATAAAAAAATATTTACAAACATCAGAAAATTATTACAACAATTTTAAACTAATTACACCTACTCTAAGCCCCCTAATAAAATAACAAAGACCCCCAAAATAAAAAATTCCCTACCCTATTCTAAATTAAAAAAGTTAAAAGCTCTTTTACCTTACCAGCCCTGAACAGGGCCCTTTGCGGGGCATGCCCCAAGAATTTCAGCTCTTTTGCCTGTAAAAAAACACATACAATACACCCCCCCAACATTACAACCCACCACCCACATACCCCTAATCTAACCCAAACCCCCCTGAAATAAACCTAACACTAAGCCCCTGAAGATCTTCCTACCTTGTCTTCACCATCCAGGTATCACCGATCCGTCCTGGCTCCAACATCTTCATCCAACCCAAGCGGGGGTTGGCGATCCATCATCCGGTGGCTGAAGAGGTCCAGAAGAGGCTCCAAAGTCTTCCTCCTATCCGGCAAGAAGAGGACATCCGGACCGGCAAACATCTTCTCCAAGCGGCATCTTCGATCTTCTTGCATCCGGTGCGGAGCGGGTCCATCTTGAACAGCCGGAACAGATCGGAACAGCCAATAGAATGCGAGCTCAATCTGATTGGCTGATTGGATCAGCCAATCGGATTGAACTTCATTCTGATTGGCTGATTCCATCAGCCAATCAGAATATTCCTACCTTAATTCCGATTGGCTGATAGAATCCTATCAGCCAATCGGAATTCAAGGGACGCCATCTTGGATGACGTCCCTTAAAGGAACCGTCATTTGTCGGGAGACAACGGAAGAAGAGGATGGATCCGCATCGCCTGCTTCAAGATGGACCCGCTCCGCACCGGATGCAAGAAGATCGAAGATGCCGCTTGGAGAAGATGTTTGCCGGTCCGGATGTCCTCTTCTTGCCGGATAGGAGGAAGACTTTGGAGCCTCTTCTGGACCTCTTCAGCCACCGGATGATGGATCGCCAACCCCCGCTTGGGTTGGATGAAGATGTTGGAGCCAGGACGGATCGGTGATACCTGAATGGTGAAGACAAGGTAGGAAGATCTTCAGGGGCTTAGTGTTAGGTTTATTTAAGGGGGGTTTGGGTTAGATTAGGGGTATGTGGGTGGTGGGTTGTAATGTTGGGGGGGGGTATTGTATGTGTTTTTTTTACAGGCAAAAGAGCTGAAATTCTTGGGGCATGCCCCGCAAAGGGCCCTGTTCAGGGCTGGTAAGGTAAAAGAGCTTTTAACTTTTTTAATTTAGAATAGGGTAGGGAATTTTTTATTTTGGGGGTCTTTGTTATTTTATTAGGGGGCTTAGAGTAGGTGTAATTAGTTTAAAATTGTTGTAATAATTTTCTGATGTTTGTAAATATTTTTTTATTTTTTGTAACTTAGTTCTTTTTTATTTTTTGTACTTTAGCTAGTTTATTTAATTGTATTTATTTGTAGGAATTGTGTTTAATTAATTTATTGATAGTGTAGTGTTAGGTTAATTGTAGGTAATTGTAGGTAGTTTATTTAATTAATTTATTGATAGGGTAGTGTTAGGTTTAATTATATCTTAGGTTAGGATTTATTTTACAGGTAAATTTGTTATTATTTTAACCAGGTAACTATTAAATAGTTCTTAACTATTTAATAGCTATTGTACCTGGTTAAAATAATTACAAAGTTGCCTGTAAAATAAATATTAATCCTAAAATAGCTATAATATAATTATAATTTATATTGTAGCTATATTAGGATTTATTTTACAGGTAAGTATTTAGCTTTAAATAGGAATAAGTTATTTAATAAGAGTTAATTAATTTCGTTAGATGTAAATTATATTTAAGTTAGGGGGGTGTTAGTGTTAGGGTTAGACTTAGCTTTAGGGGTTAATCCATTTATTATAGTAGCGATGAGCTCCGGTCGTCAGATTAGGGGTTAATAATTGAAGTTAGGTGTCGGCGATGTTAGGGAGGGCAGATTAGGGGTTAATACTATTTATGATAGGGTTAGTGAGGCGGGTTAGGGGTTAATAACTTTATTATAGTAGCGGTGCGGTCCGCTCGGCAGATTAGGGGTTAATAAGTGTAGGCAGGTGTCGGCGACGTTGTGGGGGGCAGATTAGGGGTTAATAAATATAATATAGGGGTCGGCGATGTTAGGGCAGCAGATTAGGGGTACATAGGGATAACGTAGGTTGCGGCGGTTTACGGAGCGGCAGATTAGGGGTTAAAAAAATATGCAGGGGTCAGCGATAGCGGGAGCGGCAGATTAGGGGTTAATAAGTGTAAGGTTAGGGGTGTTTAGACTCGGGGTACATGTTAGAGTGTTAGGTGCAGACGTAGGAAGTGTTTCCCCATAGGAAACAATGGGGCTGCGTTAGGAGCTGAACGCTGCTTTTTTGCAGGTGTTAGGTTTTTTTTCAGCTCAAACAGCCCCATTGTTTCCTATGGGGATATCGTGCACGAGCACGTTTTTGAGGCTGGCCGCGTCCGTAAGCAACTCCTTTTTTGGAGCCTAACGCAGCATTTGTTTGAACTCTCGATACCAGAGTTAAATTTATGGTGCGGCCAGAAAAAAGCCTGCGTAGCGTTAACAGCCCTTCTACCGCCAAACTCCAAATCTAGGCCTAAGTGTGCCAGCTCATGTGTGCCTTCTCAGTACAAGGTTACAGTAATCCCTGAGTGTACAAGTTACAGTGTACCTTAGTACAAAGATGAAACTGAATGTGCCAGCTCCAGTGTGCTTTCTCTGTACCAGGTTAGAGTAATGCCTGAGTGTGCCAGATCTTGTGTGCCTACTCAGTACCAGGTTACAGTAATCCCTGAGTGTGCCAGCTCTAGTGTGCCTTCTCAGTTAAAGGTTACAGTAATCACTAAGTGTGTCAGCTCTAGTGTGCCTTCTCAATACTAGGTTACAGTAATCACAGAGGGTGTCAGCTCCAGTGTACCTTCTCAGTACTAAGTTACAGTAATCACTAAGGGGCCTATCTATCAAGCTCTGAATGGAGCTTGATGCCCCATGTTTCTGGTGAGCCAGCAGGCTCGCCAGAAACAGCAGTTATGAAGCAGCGGTCACAAAGACTGCTGCTCCATAATCTGTCCGCTTGCTCTGAGCAGGCGGACAGACATCGCCGGAAATCAACCTGATCAAGTATGATCGCATTGATTGACACCTCTCTGCTGGTGGCCCATTGGCCGCGAGTCTGCAGGGGGCGGCGTTGCACCAGCAGCTCTTGTGAGCTGCTGGTGCAATGCTGAATACGGAGAGTGTATTGCTCTCCGTATTCAGCGAGGTCTGGCGGACCTGATCCGCACTGGCGGATCAGGTCCACCAGACTTTGTTAAATATAGGCCTAAGTGTGTCAGCTCTAGTGTGCCTTCTCAGTACAAGGTTACAGAAGTCCCTCAGTGTGCCACTTACAGTGTACCTTCTCAGGACAATTTTACAACTGAGTGTGCCAACTCCAGTGTACCTTCTCAGTACTAGGTTACAGTAATCACTGAGTGTGTCAGCTTCAGCGTGGCTTCTCAGTACTTAATTACAGAAATCCCTGAGTGTACAAGCTCCAGTGTGCCTTCTCAGTACAAGGTTACAGTAATCCCTGAGTATGCCAGCTCCAGTGTGCCTTCTCAGTACCAGGTTACAGTAATCCCTAAATATGACAGTTCCAATGTGCCTTCTCAGTAATCCATGGGTGTGCCAACTCTAGAGTGCTTTCTCAGTACTAGTTTACAGTAATCCCTGGGTGTGCCAGTTCACTGTGTTCAGACAAAATAGCGAACCCGATAAATTAGTGATGTGGCATCAGCTGTTTGAAAATGTCTTACCTTAATACATACGTGTGCCGTGTCATGGATTTCCTCGTTTGCACAAATCAGTGCTTAATTTTCTATTATAATGCCTTATAAGATGGAACCTCTAAGATTACTGAAAGTTTTTTATTGTTAGACCCTTGGAATTTGGTTAAATGTAGTGACACTCCGAGAACCTTTTAACATAAATGTGTATTATGGCAATGAAAATGTTTCTTTCCTGTATAGTATTTTTGTTGTCTTAAAAAGACATTCAAGTAAAAATTAAACTTTCATTATTGAAATAGAGCATGCAATTTTAAACAACTTTCCAGTTTTCTTCCATTAAAAAAAAGTGCTCAGTCTTGTTATATTTAAACTTTTTGAGTCACCAGCTCCTATTTAGCATGTGCAAGAATTCACAGAATAAGCGTGTATGTATTTGTGTTTGGCTGATGGCTGTCACATGGTACGTGTATGCATTTGTGTTTGGCTGATGGCTGTCACATGGTACGTGTATGCATTTGTGTTTGGCTGATAGCTGTCACATGGTACGTATATGCATTTGTGTTTGGCTGATGGCTGTCACATGGTACGTGTATGCATTTGTGATTGGCTGATGGCTGTCACATGGTACGTGTATCGGAGTGGAAATAGACATAACTTTTAAAATTGTCAGAAAAAAATCTACTATTCATTTGTTCAGACTAAGGGGCATATTTATGAGTGTGTGAGCGGACATGATCCGATATAGCTAATCATGTCCGCTGTACATCGATAAATACAGACAGCATACACTGTCAGCAAATATTCATTGCACCAGCACTTCTTGTGAACTGCTGGTGCAATGCCGCCCCCTGCAAATTTGCGGCCAATCGGACGCTAGCAGGGGGTGTCAATCAACCCGATCGTATTCGATCGGGTTGATTTCTGACGATTTCTGTCCACCGCCTCAGAGCAGGTGGACAGGTTATGGAGCTGTGGTCTTTAGAACGCTGCTTCATAACTGCTGTTTCCGGTGAGCTTGAAGGCTCGCCGGAAACACGGGGCATCAAGCTCCATACGGAGCTTGATAAATATGGCCCTAAGTGCTATTGCATTGTCTTGTTATCTTGCATTTGTTGATTATGCAAATCTACTGTGTTGACTCGTCCTTTAACTAGATAAACTATAATTACTCTATATTAACAAATGTTTTCGTTGCCATGAAACACATTTATGTTAAAAGGTTCTCAGAGTGTCACTACATTTAACCAAATGCCAAAGGTCTCACAATACAAAACTTTCAGTAAGCTCAGAGGTTCCATCTTATAATTCATTTTGATAGAAAATGAAGCAGTGACGTGCGCGGCCAGTTATGCCATGATGCTGCACGTATGCGCATTAAGGTGAGAAACATCTGAATCTACATCACAGGAAGTGACGCGGTTTGCTAATTTGTTGAGTTCGCTATTTTGTCAGAACACCAGGCATTAAGCATTTTCAGAAGTTTGTTTATGTCAGTATTTATTTGAAGGGTTCTGTTTCCTTGAGCATATGTTTGGTTTTAGGTTGTGGCATATCTAGAGTGCGGGGAGGAGATTTCAGACACAGGCATCACATTGTCTTGAGTCAGCCCTGCTTGGATTATATTACACATTACTTAGAACAGATTCCAGTATAAACAAATGATCAAGTTTATGGTAACTAAATGAATCATACATCAAAAATGAATATAGTTGGACCTGCATAGGATGTAAATTTATGCTATCTTGTTATTAATTTGTATACACTGTTAATTACCTCACCCTGCTGTAAATGTAAATTTAAAAGTACAGCCATAGTTTCCTGTATTTGTCTTTTATGTTGAATGCTATTTCCTCAACTGTTTCATTATAATAATCATCTAAAAGAACAGGTCATAAAATGTGAAAAAAAAATCTGTATGATCATTTTCAATTAAAATATGAAATACAAATGCTCTGTTGTGCAGAACAAAGAATATTTTGCCCTACACCAACTAGGCATGTGCCTTGGGCAGCACATTTTAAAGAACAGCTTGGTTTTATCAAGCCTGGCCGCTCTCATTCTCTCTAACGAGTTAAAAAAAGGGTCTAATAACTGTCTGACTGGGGGGAATGACTACATAAGACAATGTGCAGTTTGTTTATGAAAAACATATATAAGGAAAACATGGGGTAAAATATGTTTTTGTGGGGAGTTGTTGGGTTGCAGCAGATATATCAGTGCCTAGGGTAGCACTTAACCTAAATGCACTTGGTGCTGAATCATTTCTCAGGAATACAACAAAAAGTATTGCTTATGAAATTTAGCATTGTGATAAATGCATGGGGAGGGGTAGATTATCATAAAGGGACACTCAAGTTAAAATAAACTTTTATGATTCAGAGAGAGCATGCAGTTTTAAGACACTTTCCAATGTACTTTCATAGACAAATTTTGCACAGTCTTTTTTATATACATTGGATACAAGGCTGGATACTGCAGGACACTGGATACAAGACTGACTACTGCAGGACACAGGAAACAAGGCTGGATACTGTAGGACACTAGATACAAGTCTGGCTACTGCAGGACACTGGATACAAGGCTGGATACTGTAGGACACTAGATACAAAGCTGAATACTGTAGGACACTAGATACAAGGTTGGATACTGTAGGACACTAGATACAAAGCTGAATACTGTAGGACACTGGATACAAGGCTGGATTATGTAGGACACTAGATACAAGGCTGAATACTGTAGGACACTGGATACAAGGCTGAATACTGTAGGACACTAGATACAAGGCTGGATACTGCAGGGCACTGGACAAAAGTCTGAATTATGTAGGACACTAGATACAAGGCTGAATACTGTAAGACACTGGATACAAGGCTGAATACTGTAGGACACTAGATACAAGGCTGAATACTGTAGGACACTGGATACAAGTCTGGATACTGTAGGCCACTAGATACAAGGCTTAATACTGTAGGACACTAGATACAAGGCTTAATACTGTAGGACACTAGATACAAGGCTTAATACTGTAGGACACTAGATACAAGGCTTAATACTGTAAGACACTAGATACAAGGCTTAATACTGTAGGACACTAGATACAAGTCTTATTACTGTAGGACACTAGATACAAGGCTTAATACTGTAGGACACTGGATACTAGGCTGAATACTGTAGGACACTAGATACAAGGCTGAATACTGAAGGACACTGGATACAAGTCTGGATACTGTAGGACACAAGATACAAGTCTGGATACTGTAGGACACTAGATACAAGTCTGGATACTGTAGGACACTAGATACAAGGCTTAATACTGTAGGACACTGGATACTAGGCTGAATACTGTAGGACACTAGATACAAGGCTGAAAACTGTAGGACACTGGATACAAGTCTGAATACTGTCGGACACTAGATACAAGGCTGAATACTGTAGAACACTGGATACAAGTCTGGATACTGTAGGACACTAGATACAAGGCTGAATACTGTAGGACACTAGATACAAGACTGAATACTGTAGGACACTAGATACAAGGCTGAATACTGTAGGACACTGGATACAAGGCGGAATACTGTAGGACACTAGATACAAGGCTGGATACTGCAGGATACTAGATACAAGACTAAATACTGTAGGACACTGGATACAAGGCTGGATACTGTAGGACACTAGATACAAGACTAAATACTGTAGGACACTGGATACAAGGCTGGATACTGTAGGACACTGGATACAAGACTGGCTACTGCAGGGCACTGGATACAAGGCTGAATATTACAGGACACTGGATACAAGGCTGAATACTACAGGACACTGGATACAAGGTTAAATACTGTAGGACACTGGATATAAGGCTGAATACTACAGGACAATGGATACAAGGTTAAATACTGTAGGACACTGGATATAAGGCTGAATACTACAGGACAATGGATACAAGGCTAAATACTGTAGGACACTGGATACAAGGCTGAATATTACAGGACACTGGATACAAGGCTGAATACTACAGGTCACTGGATTCAAGGCTGGATACTACAGGATACTGGATACAAGGTTGCATACTACCGGACACTGGATACAAGGCTAAATACTGTAGGACACTGGATATAAGGCTGAATACTACAGGACAATGGATACAAGGCTAAATACTGTAGGACACTGGATACAAGGCTGAATACTACAGGACACTGGAGGATACAAGGCTGGATATTGCATGACACTGGATACATGGCTGAATATTGCAGGACAATGGATACTTGGTTGAATATTGCAGGACAATGGATACAAGACTGAATACTGCAGGCCACTAGATAAATAGCTAAATACTGTAGGACACTGGATACAAGGCTGAATACTGCAGGACACTGGATACAAGGCTGAATATTGCAGGACAATGGATACAAGCCTAAATACTGTAGGTCACTGGATACGCGGCTGAATACTACAAGACACTGAACGATACAAGGCTGAATACTGCAGGACACTGGATACATGGCTGAATATTGCAGGACAATTGATACTTGGATGAATACTGTAGGACCCTGGATAAAAGGCTGAATACTGTAGGACACTGGATACAATGCTGAATACTTCAGGACACTGGATGATACAAGACTGAATACTGCAGGACGAACTGGATAATGTGAGCACCTGTTTGTGCAGATTAAAGTCTGAGTTAATAGGTAATTACAAAGCCTCCTTGTGTACCAAGACACTGAAATCAACGTAGAATTGGGGCTTCCCCATCCACTCACCTAGCCTCCATAGCTCCAGTCACTGGGTATGTCCCTTCACTGAGAGATTGGTGGCCTGTCCAAAGGTAACAAAACCAGCTTCTTTCCAAATGCTGGTCACTGATATGCAGGTAGATTAGACCTCCGGTCTGCTTCGTTCCCCTCTTAGGTCCACTCTGCGGTGGCGTGTGACGTCACCCGGGATCTCCGGCTCCGGGCTATCTGCTTCGTCGCTGATGAAATGAGCACTTGTGGGGTAGGTGAGTGGGAGTGACTTATGCAAGGGTATTATCCCGACAGCTGCTGTGCATTTCTTCGTTTCTAGAGACTCATGAGTGTAGTGAAGATAAGGAGAACCAGCAGGCAGGATGCACTTAAAAACTTTTATTGAGAGTTCAATTGAACACCCTAAAAACAGGGAATACATACAAGTGGCAATGTGGGTGGTGTGGAGAACACTCCAAGGACTGTCCGCTGATGTGTTTCCACCTAAATGGCTGTAATCGTATCTAGACTGAAATGTGTCAGCGGACAATCCTTGGAGTGTTCTCCACACTACCCACATTGTTTGGGTAGTGTGGAGATGTTCAATTGAACTCTCAATAAAAGTTTTTAAGTGCATCCTGCCTGCTGGTGCTCCTTATTTTCATTACCCTTATGAATACTGCAGGACACTGGATACATGGCTGAATATTGCAGGACAATGGATACTTGGATGAATACTGCAGGACACTGGATAATAGGCTGAATAATGTAGGACACTGGATACAAGGTTGAATACTGTAGGACACTGGATCCAAGGCTGGATACTGCAGGGCACTGGAGACAAGGCTGGATACTGTTGGTCATTAGTTACAATGCTGAATTCTACAAGACACTGGAGACAAGGTTGAATACCGCAGGACACTGGATCCAAGGCTGGATACTGCAGGGCACTGGATCCCAGGCTGGATACAGTAGGAAAACATAATTTATGCTTACCTGATACATTTATTTAATGTTGGTGAGAGTCCACAATCCATTACTCTAGGCAATTACTCTATTCTACTCTACCACTAGGAGGAGAGCCCAATAAAACCCGCACCACCTCACATATTCCTCAGTCTAATATATAGCCAAGCAAAGTGAGGTAAGAAAAAGGAAGAAGTGTGGATATACTTTTATATATATATATATATATATATATATATATATATATATATATATATATATATATATACAGGGAGAAGTGCACTCACAGGAACGAACAACTGGCTCAATACCATTGTTAGCCTGTTCTATTGCAATTTACCACCTGGGTGCAGCTTTTTAGCCCAGTAATTCTTTTCACAGAGTAGAACTTTCCTGTAGTATATCAGTCTGATCCCGCCTATTACGATCAGTCCAGCGCCAAAATACCAGGCAATTCTTCTCTGAACAAGGAGCACAGCAACCCCAGACGATTGTTTCGGCCTTCATTGAGCCTTATCAGTGAGGTGTAGCCATATTCCTCTAAGCACACTGAGCAAGGAGTCTACTGGCTAGATTTAGAGTTCTGCGGCCAAAGGGGTGCGTTAGCTACGCGTGCTTTTTTTCCCCCGCACCTTTTAAATACCGCTGGTATTTAGAGTTCACAGAATGGCTGCGTTAGGCTCCAAAAAAGGGAGCGTAGAGCATATTTACCGCCACTGCAACTCTAAATTCCAGCGGTGCTTACGGACGCGGCAAGCTTCAAAAACGTGCTCATGCACGATTCCCCCATAGAAAACAATGGGGCCATTTGAGCTGAAAAAAAACCTAACACCTGCAAAAAAGCAGCTTTCAGCTCCTAACGCAGCCCCATTGTTTCCTATGGGGAAACACTTCCTACGTCTGCACCTAACACTCTAACATGTACCCCGAGTCTAAACACCCCTAACCTTACACTTATTAACCCCTATTCTGCCGCCCTCGCTATCGCTGACACCTGCATATTTTTTTAACCCCTAATCTGCCGCTCCGTACACCGCCGCTACCTACATTATACCTATATACCCCTAATCTGCTGCCCCTAACACCGCCGATCCCTATATTATATGTATTAACCCCTAATCTGCCACCCCTGCTATCGCTGACCCCTGCATATTATTATTAACCCCTAATCTGCTGCTCCGTACACCGCCGCAACCTACATTATACCTATGTACCCCTAATCTGCTGCCCCTAACACCGCCGATTATATTTATTAACCCCTAATCTGCCCCCCACAACGTCGCCTCCACCTACCTACAATAATTAACCCCTAATCTGCCGACTGGATCTCGCCGCTACTCTAATAAATGGATTAACCCCTAAAGCTAAGTCTAACCCTAACACTAACAACCCCCTAAGTTAAATATAATTTAAATCTAACGAAATAAATTAACTCTTATTATATAAATTAATCCTATTTAAAGCTAAATACTTACCTGTAAAATAAATCCTAATATAGCTACACTATAAATTATAATTATATTGTAGCTATTTTAGGATTAATATTTATTTTACAGGCAACTTTATAATTATTTTAACCAGGTACAATAGCTAAAATAGTTAAAATAATTACAAAATTACCTGTAAAATAAATCCTAACCTAAGTTACAATTAAACCTAACACTACACTATCAATAAATTAATTAAATAAAATACCTACAATTATCTACAATTAAACCTAACACTACACTATCAATAAATTAATTAAATACAATACCTACAAATAACTACAATTAAATAAACTAACTAAAGTACAAAAAATAAAAAGAACTGTTACAAAAAATAAAAAAATATTTACAAACATTAGAAAAATATTACAACAATTTTAAACTAATTACACCTACTCTAAGCCCCCTAATAAAATAACAAAGACCCCCAAAATAAAAAAATGCCCTACCCTATTCTAAATTTAAAAAGTTCAAAGCTCTTTTACCTTACCAGCCCTGAAAAGGGCCCTTTGCGGGGCATGCCCCAAATAATTCCGCTCTTTTGCCTGTAAAAAAAAACATACAATACCCCCCCCCCAACATTACAACCCACTACCCACATACCCCTAATCTAACCCAAACCCCCCTTAAATAAACCTAACACTAAGCCCATGAAGATCTTCCTACATTATCTTCACCATGCCAGGTTCACCGATCGCTCCAGGCTCCGAAATCTTCATCCAAGCCCAAGCGGGGGCTGGCGATCCATAATCCGGCTGAAATCTTCTATCAAGCGGCGGCTGAAGAGGTCCAGAAGAGGCTCCAAAGTCTTCATCCTATCCGGGAAGAAGAGGAGATCCGGACCGGCAACCATCTTGATCCAAGCAGCATCTTCTATCTTCATCCGATGATGAACGGCTCCATCTTGAAGACCTCCAGCGCGGATCAATCTTCTTCTTCCGACATCCAACTGAAGAATGAAGGTTCCTTTAAGGGACGTCATCCAAGATGGCGTCCCTCGAATTCCGATTGGCTAATAGAATTCTATCAGCCAATCGGAATTAAGGTAGGAAAATTCTGATTGGCTGATGGAATCAGCCAATCAGAATCAAGTTCAATCCGATTGGCTGATCCAATCAGCCAATCAGATTGAGCTTGCATTCTATTGGCTGTTCCGATCGGTTTAGGGGTACATAGGTAGTTTATGGGTGTTAGTGTACTTTAGAGCACAGTAGTTAAGAGCTTTATAAACCGGCGTTAGCACAGAAAGCTCTTAACTACTGACTTTTTTCTGTCGTTTTGTCGTTAGATTTCTAATGCTCACTTCAGCCAAGACTCTAAATACCGGCGTTAGAAAGATCCCATTGAAAAGATAGGATACGCAAATGGCGTAGGGGGATCTGCGGTATGGAAAAGTCGCGGCTGCAAAGTGAGCGTTAGACCCTTTCCTGACTGACTCCAAATACCAGCGGGCGGTAAAAACCAGCGTTAGGAGCCTCTAACGCTGGTTTTCACGGCTGCCGCCCAACTCTAAATCTAGGCCTACGCCTGATTGCCCCTTTTTCCCATAGGGAGACTAAATACATACAGAGAGAAGTGCACTCACATGAATGAAAAACTGGCTCAATACCATTGTTAGCCTGTTCTATGGCGATTTACCACCTGGGTGCAGCTTTTTAGCCCAGTAATGCTTTACACAGAGTAGAACTTTCCTGTAGTATATCAGTCTGATCCCGCCTATTACGATCAGTCCAGTGCTTAAATACCAGGCAATTCTTCTCTGAACAAGGAGCACAGCAACCCCAGATGCCCGTTTCAACCTTCATTGCGCCTCGTCAGTGAGGTGTAGCCATATTCCTCTAAGCACACTAAGCAAGGAGTCCACATCTGATTGCCCCTTTTTGCAATAGGGAGACTAAATACATAAAGAGAAAAGTGCACTCACAGGAACAAACAACTGGCTCAATACCATTGTTATCCTGTTCTGGGAAAAAGGGGCAACCAGATGTGGACTCCTTGCTCAGTGTGCTTAGAGGAATACTGCTACAACTCACTGACCCAATGAAGGCCGAAACGATCGTCTGGGGTTGCTGTGTTCCTTGTTCAGAGAGGAATTGACTGGTATTTCGGTGCTGGACTGACCGTAATAGGTGGGATCAGACTGATATACTACAGGAAAGTTCTAGTCTGTATAAAGCATTACTGGGCTTAAAGAAGTTGCACCCAGGTGGTAAATCGCCAAAGAACAGGCTAACAATGATATTAAGCTGGTTGTTCGTTCCTGTGAGTGCACTTCTTTTTGTGTATATGTATATATATACAGGGAGTGCAGAATTATTAGGCAAATGAGTATTTTGACCACATCATCCTCTTTATGCATGTTGTCTTACTCCAAGCTGTATAGGCTCGAAAGCCTACTACCAATTAAGCATATTAGGTGATGTGCATCTCTGTAATGAGAAGGGGTGTGGTCTAATGACATCAACACCCTATATCAGGTGTGCATAATTATTAGGCAACTTCCTTTCCTTTGGCAAAATGGGTCAAAAGAAGGACTTGACAGGCTCAGAAAAGTCAAAAATAGTGAGATAGCTTGCAGAGGGATGCAGCACTCTTAAAATTGCAAAGCTTCTGAAGCGCGATCATCGAACAATCAAGCGTTTCATTCAAAATAGTCAACAGGGTCGCAAGAAGCGTGTGGAAAAACCAAGGTGCAAAATAACTGCCCATGAACTGAGAAAAGTCAAGCGTGCAGCTGCCAAGATGCCACTTGCCACCAGTTTGGCCATATTTCAAAGCTGCAACATCACTGGAGTGCCCAAAAGCACAAGGTGTGCAATACTCAGAGACATGGCCAAGGTAAGAAAGGCTGAAAGACGACCACCACTGAACAAGACACACAAGCTGAAACGTCAAGACTGGGCCAAGAAATATCTCAAGACTGATTTTTCTAAGGTTTTATGGACTGATGAAATGAGAGTGAGTCTTGATGGGCCAGATGGATGGGCCCGTGGCTGGATTGGTAAAGTGCAGAGAGCTCCAATCCGACTCAGACGCCAGCAAGGTGGAGTACTGGTTTGGGCTGGTATCATCAAAGATGAGCTTGTGGGGCCTTTTCGGGTTGAGGATGGAGTCAAGCTCAACTCCCAGTCCTACTGCCAGTTTCTGGAAGACACCTTCTTCAAGCAGTGGTACAGGAAGAAGTCTGCATCCTTCAAGAAAAACATGATTTTCATGCAGGACAATGCTCCATCACACGCGTCCAAGTACTCCACAGCGTGGCTGGCAAGAAAGGGTATAAAAGAAGAAAATCTAATGACATGGCCTCCTTGTTCACCTGATCTGAACCCCATTGAGAACCTGTGGTCCATCATCAAATGTGAGATTTACAAGGAGGGAAAACAATACACCTCTCTGAACAGTGTCTGGGAGGCTGTGGTTGCTGCTGCACGCAATGTTGATGGTGAACAGATCAAAACACTGACAGAATCCATGGATGGCAGGCTTTTGAGTGTCCTTGCAAAGAAATGTGGCTATATTGGTCACAGATTTGTTTTTGTTTTGTTTTTGAATGTCAGAAATGTATATTTGTGAATGTTGAGATGTTATATTGGTTTCACTGGTAAAAATAAATAATTGAAATGGGTATATATTTGTTTTTTGTTAAGTAGCCTAATAATTATGCACAGTAATAGTCACCTGCACACACAGATATCCCCCTAAAATAGCTATAACTAAAAACAAACTAAAAACTACTTCCAAAACTATACAGCTTTGATATTAATGAGTTTTTTGGGTTCATTGAGAACATGGTTGTTGTTCAATAATAAAATTAATCCTCAAAAATACAACTTGCCTAATAATTCTGCACTCCCTGTATATATATATATATATATATATATATATATATATATATATATATATACAATGTATTGTATTTGTACGCACTTAAAACAAATCAATCAAACTGAGACAGCTGCCTGAATAAGTTTGCAAAGAAGACCGAGGAGCTGCCTAGTAAATCTGATCAACTAAAGCCTCAATCTTGAAAGCCCAAGAAGTGGCAACTGACATGGTGCAATGAGCAGTAATCTGACCTGCCTCCAAGTAAGCTTTGTTAATCAGAAGTTACAACCAAGAAGCCAAATAAACAGCAGAAGCTTTCTGATCCTTCATAGGGCCAGAAAATAAACCGAACAAACTAGAAGTTTGTCTAAAGTTCTTTGTAGCATCAATGGAATATGTCAATGCCATAACAACATTCTTAGGATTAGGACACAAAGAAGAGAATGTTAAGAAATGATAAATTATCAATCCACTAGCAAATAAGCAGCAGACAGCCAAAGCAGTACTGAAACATATCAGCAGAGGCCATGGAATAGGGGTTTATTGTAGATCTATAAAGAGAGGCAAAATACATGTCCCTGTGATCAAATATTTAAGGTTTATGAAAAATTTCCCATGAGGTGAAAAAAGAATCACAAACCATACCCCATATAGATCCCTCTGCCAAGCACTGTACTCTGAGGGGAAGCCGGGCCCCAATATAGATTGAAAACCCCTCTCTCTGATGAATTACATGCACATCTTTATTCTTCAACCACCTCCAGTGGAGGCAAAGTAAATACTGAGGTATGTGTGAGGTCGGAGGGGTTTAATAGAGCTCTGGTGGTTTGGGAATCTTTGCCTCCTCCTAGTGGTAGAGAAGAGTAATTCCCAAGAGTAATGTATTATGTACTCTCACCACCTTTATGAAAGAAACTGGATACCAGGCTGATTACTGTAGGACACTGGATACCAGTCTGGACACTGCAGGAATCTGGATACAAGGTTGGATACTTCAGGACACTGGATATCAAGTAGGAAGGTAGTTGTCACTGGAATCACTCAGGAAAGAATGATGGGTTAAATAAATTTGTGTTAAAACTCCCACATCTGAGAGCACTTGGGTGGGAGAACCCTGAAATTAGGTATAGCAGTGCACATGCACACCTGCCCGAAATAACTCACTACCTTAACCAGTCACCACTGGAACATTTTCTAATACATTCAAGCATGTTTCAATCACACAAATCCTTAAAAAACCCTTGCTTGCCCCCTCTACCCATTCTAACTATCGTCCAGTCTCCTTACTGCCCTTTACTTCCAAATTAATCTATAATCAATTTCTCTCAACTAACTCATTACTTGATCACCAACAATTTGGCTTCCACCCTAAACACTCAACAGAAAATGCTCTTACTAAAGTAACAAGTTATCTTCTATCAGCTAAAGCAAAGGGACACTGCTTCTTACTAATTCTTCTGGATCTATCTTCTGCTTTCAACACAATTGACCATCCTCTCTTCTTGCAAATTCTATGTTATTTTGGCATCTGAGACACAGCCCTCTCCTGGTTTCCTTCATATATCTCAAACCACTCTTTTACAGTTTCCTTTAACAGCATATCATCTGATTATTTGCCTCTCTCATTAGGATTACCACAAGGTTCCATCTTGGGTACCTTACTTTATTCTATCTATACATCTTTGAAAACTATAAGTTATATCCTCATTTTGGCTTCCAGTACCACTTATATGTTGAGAATACCCAAATCTATCTTTTCTCTCCTGATATCTTTCCGTCTTTACACAACCAGATTACCAACTCTCTCTCTGCAATTTTTTCTTGGATGTCCTTGCACTGCCTCTAATTTAAAGGGACACTGAACCCAAATTTTTTCTTTTATGATTCAGATAGAGCATCACATTTTAAGCAACTTTCTAATTTACTCCAATTATCAAATTTCCTTCATTCTCTTGGTATCTTTATTTGAAATGCAAGAATGAAAGTTTAGATGTCGGTCCATTTTTGTTGAACAACCTGGGTTGTTTTTGCTGATTGGTGGATAAATTCATTCACCAATAAAAAAGTGCTGTCCAGAGTTCTAAACCCAAATAAAAGCTTAGATGCATTCATTTTCATATAAAGATAGCAAGAGAACAAAGAAAAATTGATAATAGGAGTAAATTAGAAAGTTGCTTAAAATTGCATGCTCTATCTGAATCACAAAAGAAAGAATTTGGGTTCAGTGTCCCTTTATTCTGTCTAAAACTAAGCTGCTTCTTACTCCCTCCCTTTCTGATAAAACCAACACCTGACATTTCTCTTACTGTTGGAGACTCTATTTTAAACACCTCTCATCCCAGATCTGCTTTCTTAGGGTCACACTTGACTCAGAACTCACATTCACTCCACATATTCAAGCTCTTACCAAACCCTGCCATGCACACCTATGCAGCATTTCCAGACATCAACCTTTCATTACTCAAGAAACTACAAAAATACTAATTCATTCCTTAATTTTGTCATGCATTGACTACTGCAAACTACTTCTTAATGACCTTCCCAAACACCACCTCCCCCCTCCTATCTTTCATGAATGCTTCAGCTAGACTGTCCACATTAGTTACTGAGTCACATCAGCTGCTCCGATATGCCAGTCTTTAAACTTGCTCCCCATACACTCAGAAATAAAATTCAAAGTATTAACCCTAACCTATAAATCACTCAACAGCCTCACTCCCAACTATATTTCCTCTTTCATCTCCAAATACTCCCGGAAACATCCTCTCTGTGCAACTTCTTTTTAACACTTATACTTTACTTCAAGTCTCACGTTGCGCTAAATATTCTAGCACAGTTTTGTCTTTCTTTCAAGCCCACAATATAACTTTCAACTTGGCTGGAAGACTGCAGGTTATGGGGGATATTTATCAAAGAGTCAACTGAAAATATGCTTGAAACCCAAGTCATATTTGTCGCGAGATTGATCAGCCGTAGTTATTAAATCGTCAAGATTGTCAAATGTTGAAATGTGTGATGAAATATACACTCCTGCGATCTTAATCCGACGCAGATCGATGCTTGCATCATTACAGATGTTTCAAATTCACATTCGATTCTATTTGACCCTTTTCTCAATTTATCAAACATTTAACAGATACGCTTGCGTCTATTCCGACACAGTGTACCTAGTTTTCAAACCGCCACCCTTGAGGCCGCGGATGCCATAGAAATCAATTGAAGTCTGAAAACACAGAAAGCTCATGTTCGATGCTGCAAGAGAATGAGGCATATTACATAAAAAATTGTAAAATTGTATACTCTTTCTAAATCAAACAATATTATTGCTCCGCATTTGGTGCACTAATAGATATAGGGATACAAATGAAAAATACATTATTACTTATCTATTGTTACATCTTTGTAGTAGATATAGAGATAAAAATATAAAAAATATTTTACTCAAGCATTGACATTGCTTTATACTAGGATATATGACGCAGATATTATTAGATTATTTTCCATGTTTGACATAAAGGGCATTATCACATGATAAATAAAAACATCAAATCAAAACTTACAATATTTTTTTTAATCACTATAACCAATCAGATTGCTCAAAAATTGTGTCATTAGTGTCGCAGATAACATTTTTTTTTCATAACATTTCATAGACAATCCTGGTGCGCCCACATCCATTCTCTGAGGGAGAACTTGTCTGTCTCATATACGGGATGGACAAGTACTTCCCGAAGAGAATTGGAGGACTACGTGGAGTCGCACATGAAGATCGTGACAAGATCGTCTATGAAATGTTGAGACGAATGTATCGCATCTCGGGTGTGAGAAGGTTGTGTCGTCATTGCCTCCGGAGGTTTTCGGACCTTAGACGGCATGGAAAGGAGCACTACAGGGTGCTACAGTTGCTCAATAGGGCCTGTAAGTAGCATTTATTATATTGTGTATTATACTTATAAATTATGTATATTTCAATGACACTGAACCCACATATTTTATTTCATGGTAGAGCATTACATTTTATACTTTCTAATTTAATCATATTATTCATTTTATTTCATTCTCTTTCGATCTTTTTTTGAAAATCAAGAATGTAAGTTTAGTAGCAGGCACATTTTATTTTCAAAATATGGGTTGTTCTTGCTGATTGGTGGCTAAATGGCAGCTACCAATACAAAAGTGTTGTACAGGATGCTGAAACTAAAATTGGCTGCCTCCTTAGCTTAGATACCTTATTTTTCAAATAAAGATAGCCAAAGAAAAAAGAAAAATTAATAATAAGAGTAAATTAGAAGGTTGATTAAAAACTCATGCTCTATCTGAATCATGAAATAATATATATATATATATATATATATATATATATATATATATACTGTATATATATATTATTTTAAATAGGTTGTTATTTTCATCAGAGGAAATAAAGATTACGTGCATTACAGCTGCAGATACATTACACAAAAGACAAAAATATCACATGGATCTAATGTTGACATACAATTTTATATGTTCACAGATCTCAGACAGCTGAGAGACAGAATCCCCCGGTACGTCAGGCCAGTGTTAATGACGACACCAAGGAGCAACCACTCTTCTCCCGCGCTGCCATTGATACTGCTTGAGGGTCGTCTAGAGGATGAGTCAGGGACAGATGTGGACGTCCCTGATATCCAAGGTAATTTTCAAGTATAATACTATCGCCTAGATTTAGAGTTCTGCGGCCAAAAGGGTGCGTTAGCTACGCTGGCTTTTTTCTGGCCGCACCTTTTAAATACCGCTGGTATTTAGAGTTCACAGAATGGCTGCGTTAGGCTCCAAAAAAGGAGCGTAGAGCATATTTACCGCAACTTCAACTCTCGATACCAGCGGTGCTTACGGATGCGGCCAGCTTCAAAAACGTGCTCGTGCACGATTCCCCCATAGAAAACAATGGGGCTGTTTGAGCTGAAAAAAAACCTAACACCTGCAAAAAAGCCGCGTTCAGCTCCTAACGCAGCCCCATTGTTTGCTATGGGGAAACACTTCCTACGTCTGCACCTAACACTCTAATATGTACCCCGAGTCTAAACACCCTTAACCTTACACTTATTAACCCCTAATCTGCCGCCCCTGCTATCGCTGACACCTGCATATTTTTTTAAACCCCTAATCTGCCGCTCCGTAAACTGCCGCTACCTACATTATCCCTATGTACCCCTAATCTGCTGCCCCTAACACAGCCGACCCCTATATTATATTTATTAACCCCTAATCTGCCCCCCACAACGTCGCCTCCATCTGCCTCCACTTATTAACCCCTAATCTGCCGAGTGGACCGCACCGCTATTATAATAAAGTTATTAACCCCTAATCCGCCTCACTCCCGCCTCAATAACCCTATAATAAATAGTATTAACCCCTAATCTGCCCTCCCTGACATCGCCGACACCAAACTTCAAACATTAACCCCTAATCTGCCGACTGGAGCTCACCGCTATTCTAATAAATGTATTAACCCCTAAAGCTAAGTCTAAATTCATGGATATGATTGCTAGTATTAAATGGGTCACATTTTAATGGGGTTATTTAAGCTTAACTGGAGCTTTTTGTAAGTATTTTAGATTTGTATAGGTTGAACTCGATGGACTTCAGTCTTTTTTTCAACCTTATCTACTATGTATGTAACCCTAACACTAACACCCCCCTAAATTAAATATAATTTAAATCTAACGAAATAAATTAACTCTTATTAAAATAAATTATTCCTATTTAAAGCTAAATACTTACCTGTAAAATAAATCCTAATATAGCTACAATATAAATTATATTTATATTATAGCTATTTTAGGATTTATATTTATTTTACAGGTAACTTTGTATTTATTTTAACCAGGTACAATAGCTATTAAATAGTTAAGAACTATTTAATAGCTAAAATAGTTAAAATAATTACAAAATTACCTGTAAAATAAATCCTAACCTAAGTTACGATTAAACCTAACAATGACTACACTATCAATAAATTAATTAAATAAAATACCTACAATTACCTACAATTAAACCTAACACTACACTATCAATACATTAATTATATTACAATATCTACAAATAAATACAATGAAATAAACTAACTAAGTTACAAAAAATAAAAAAATATTTACAAACATTAGAAAAATATTACAACAATTTTAAACTAATTACACCTACTCTAAGCCCCCTAATAAAATAATGCCCTACCCTATTCTAAATTACAAAAGTTCAAAGCTCTTTTACCTTACCAGCCCTGAACAGGGCCCTTTGCGGGGCATGCCCCAAAGAATTCAGCTCTTTTGCCTGTAAAAAAAACACATACAATAAACCCCCCCCAACATTACAACCCACCACCCACATACTCCTAATCTAACCCAAACCCCCCTTAAATAAACCTAACACTAAGCCCCTGAAGATCTTCCTACCTTATCTTCACCATACCAGGTTCACCGATCGATCCAGAAGAGCTCCTCCGATGTCTTGATCCAAGCCCAAGCGGGGGGCTGAAGATGTCCATGATCCGGCTGAAGTCTTCATCCAAGCGGGAGCTGAAGAGGTCCATGATCCGGCTGAAGTCTTCATCCAAGCGGGAGCTGAAGAGGTCCATGATCCGGCTGAAGTCTTCTATCAACGGCATCTTCAATCTTCTTTCTTCTGGATCCATGTTCATCCCGCCGACGCGGAACATCCATCTTCACCGACGACTTCCCAACGAATGACGGTTCCTTTAAGGGACGTCATCCAAGATGGCGTCCCTCGAATTCCGATTGGCTGATAGGATTCTATCAGCCAATCGGAATTAAGGTAGGAAAATTCTGATTGGCTGATGGAATCAGCCAATCAGAATCAAGTTCAATCCGATTGGCTGATTCAATCAGCCAATCAGATTGAGCTTGCATTCTATTGGCTGTTCCGATCAGCCAATAGAATGCGAGCTCAATCTGATTGGCTGATCGGATCAGCCAATCGGATTGAACTTTATTCTGATTTGCTGATTCCATCAGCCAATCAGAATTTTTCTACCTTAATTCCGATTGGCTGATAGAATAGCCGGATCAATAGCCGATTGACTGATAGAAGACTTCAGCCGGATCATGGACATCTTCAGCCCCCCGCTTGGGCTTGGATCAAGACATCGGAGGAGCTCTTCTGGATCGATCGGTGAACCTGGTATGGTGAAGATAAGGTAGGAAGATCTTGGCTTAGTGTTAGGTTTATTTAAGGGGGGTTTGGGTTAGATTAGGGGTATGTGGGTGGTGGGTTGTAATGTTGGGGGGGGGTATTGTATGTGTTTTTTTTTACAGGCAAAAGAGCTGAATTCTTTGGGGCATGCCCCGCAAAGGGCCCTGTACAGGGCTGGTAAGGTAAAAGAGCTTTGAACTTTTGTAATTTAGAATAGGGTAGGGCATTTTTTTATTTTGGGGGTCTTTGTTATTTTATTAGGGGGCTTAGAGTAGGTGTAATTAGTTTAAAATTGTTGTAATATTTTTCTGATGTTTGTAAATATTTTTTTATTTTTTGTAACTTAGTTCTTTTTTATTTTTTGTACTTTAGTTAGTTTATTTCATTGTATTTATTTGTAGATATTGTATTTAATTAATTTATTGATAGTGTAGTGTTAGGTTTAATTGTAGGTAATTGTAGGTATTTTATTTAATTAATTTATTGATAGTGTAGTGTTAGGTTTAATTTTAACTTAGGTTAGGATTTATTTTACAGGTAATTTTGTAATTATTTTAACTATTTTAGCTATTAAATAGTTCTTAACTATTTAATAGCTATTGTACCTGGTTAAAATAAATACAAAGTTACCTGTAAATTAAATATAAATCCTAAAATAACTACAATATAATTATAATTTATATTGTAGCTATATTAGGGTTTATTTTACAGGTAAGTATTTCGCTTTAAATAGGAATAATTTATTTAATAAGAGTTCATTTATTTCGTTAGATTTAAATTATATTTAACTTAGGGGGTGTTAGGGTTAGGGTTAGACTTAGCTTTAGGGGTTAATCCATTTATTACAGTAGCGGCGAGATTTGGTCGGCAGATTAGGGGTTAATAATTGAAGTTAGGTGTCGGCGATGTTAGGGAGGGCAGATTAGGGGTTAATACTATTTATTATAGGGTTATTGAGGCGGGAGTGAGGCGGATTAGGGGTTAATAACTTTATTATAGTAGCGGTGAGATCCGCTAGGCAGATTAGGGGTTAATAAGTGTAGGCAGGTGGAGGCGACGTTGAGGGGGGCAGATTAGGGGCTAATAAATATAATATAGGGGTCGGCGGTGTTAGGGGCAGCAGATTAGGGGTACATAAGGATAACATAGGTGGAGGTCAGCAGATTAGGGGTTAATTATTGTAGGTAGCTGGCGGCGACGTTGTGGGGGGCAGGTTAGGGGTTAATAAATATAATATAGGGGTCGGCGGTGTTAGGGGCAGAAGATTAGGGGTACATAAGTATAACGTAGGTGGCAGTCGGCAGATTAGGGGTTAAAAAAATGTATTAGAGTGGCGGCGATGTGGGGGGACCTCGGTTTAGGGGTGTATAGGTAGTTTATGGGTGTTAGTGTACTTTAGAGCACAGTAGTTAAGAGCTTTATAAACCGGCGTTAGCACAGAAAGCTCTTAACTACTGACTTTTTTCTGCGGCTGGAGTTTTGTCGTTAGATTTCTAACGCTCACTTCAGCCACGACTCTAAATACCGGAGTTAGAAAGATCCCATTGAAAAGATAGGATACGCAATTGACGTAAGGGGATCTGCGGTATGGAAAAGTCGCGGCTGAAAAGTGAGCGTTAGACCCTTTAATGACTGACTCCAAATACCAGAGGGCGGTAAAAACCAGCGTTAGGAGCCTCTAACGCTGGTTTTGACGGCTACCGCCCAACTCTAAATCTAGAACTATGTTTGCAGTATTTAACATTAAAAAGGGATTTTTCTACAGGTTCATTCAGGATGCAGGTTAATGTAATGGATTGCGTATTAGAATTAAAATGCTTGTACAAGTTTTTCATCATGTGTTCATAACAGTCTACAACAATGATGTGTATAATATAGGCCTTGTCACATATTCCTCATACTAACAAGGATTTATGTTTGTGCTTCATCTCTGACAGATGACCAAGTACCGGGGGAGGATCATGCCCCAACCATCTCGCCGGCGCTGGAAGATGAGGAGGTGGCTGGAACACTATGTAAGAAAATATATTATGTTTTAACACTTAATAAATAATTGGTAGAACATATTTTTTTATTTTGTGCTTTATTAACAATGATGTGTATAATATAGGCCTTGTCACATATTACTCATACTAACAAGGATTTGTGTTTGTGCTTGATTTTTGACAGCTGACCAGGAATCCCTCCCGGGTGCTGCTCCCGCCAGCTTGCTTGCCCTGGAAGAGGATGAGGTGGCTGGAGAAGAATTTAAGAGAACTTAATATTATGTTTTAACAATTGTAACTCGATAATGAATTTGTAGAACATATTTTATTTTGTCTTTTTATAGCTCGTGATCAGGGGACACAGACTGAGCCCTTCCTGCAAGATTTTTTTCAATCCTGTATATGCGGGGGATACAGGAGGCCATACACAATGTTTTATAAAAAGTTTTAAGTGGGTGGGGATATAAAAGTTTAAATGTATTTTTAATAAATATGTATTTAATCAAAATTATAGTGTAGCTGTATTCATTTAAATATTATTTTGAAGGGACATGACAAGCAAAATATATGTTGAATGATGTATAAATAGCATGCAATGTGGTAAATTATTATTTGGTTTTATATATATTTTTAATAGATATTTTATTTCTCTTCATTTTTTTAAATATCCTTTGATGAAGAGCATATGCAGATAAACTATGTAGCTGCTGATTGATAACTGCACATAGATGACTCATATGATTGGCTTGCACATGTGCATTGCTATTTCTACTAAAAAGGATATCTGAGGAATAATAAAAGTTCAAAAGTTGTAATGTTGCTTTAGATGGTCTTTTATATCTTCATAATAATATTTCTGATATGAGTTTGATGTCCCTTTAAGATCAGAAATAACATTATTTAAAAATAAAAATATGAAAAAAATAATAAATATATATATATATACATAAATATTTACATAACAAGTGGAAGACAGCACTCTCTGGTCTTTTCAAGTGTACTTTGTTTGAAAAAGTGTGACTTCAAAGTACACTTGAAAAGACCAGAGAGTGCTGTCTTCCACTTGTTATATTTAACAGTTGGCACCCTGGAAGTTGTTACTTATTTACATGTATATATATATATATATATATATATATATATATATATATATATATATATATATATATACGTTGATTGGAGTAGCCGTGTTAGTCCAGAGATTTAGATATCAAAATAACAAGAGTATTGCATTGAGCAATGATACTTTTTTTATTGGACTAACTACACATTTAGAAGTTGACAAGCTTTCGGAAGAGTTCCTTCCTTTATCAAGTCTAAAGCAATACTGACCAATTCAATGGAATTTACAGAATAGCTAAGAAGACAGTGCAGGGAGAGGAGGAGGTGTCGTAAAAATCATAAGGGGGGCTTAGGTAACAGGCAGACAGTGTCCAGTGTAGGAGAACAGACAGGGCAAATATATAGCTTTACATAGAGCATATACTGACATAAAGTTATATATCAACATTGAATCAATATCTATAAAGATGTGAAATTGTATATACAGGGGGAATACAAAAGTTAAAAAAAGACAAAAGTGTGGACATAGGCTTACCTGTTTACCTATGTATAAAGAATGTGGAATATACAGTGTAATTGACTAAATGAAAGTACATTACAAAAAATAATGTGTTAAGAATCCAGAGTCCACATTTAGTCCAGAATTAAACAGGTTGAAGTGCATTATCATTTTCATTTCAAAGGTTTTTCTTTCCATGGTGTTTTTGAAGTTGCCTCTGAGAATTTTGATTTTGAGGTTTTGGATGGAGTGGTCAGGTTGGGTGAAACGATGACCAACAGGGGTGCAGTATTTTGTTTCACAGTGGTTTTTGATTGAGTGTCTGTGTAAGTTCATTCGAAGGTGCAGTTTTTGGCTTGTTTCTCCAATATAGCATCACATTTCACATGCAGTGCAATGTATAATGTATACCACATTTGCAGATATACATGAATATGCCCCTTTAATGTTATAAGATTTATTATTTTGATTTGCTGTGCTGCTTTCAAAAACGTGTTGACACAGTTTGCAGAGAGCTTTATAGCAGCACTTGGTTCCATTCTGAGTGTTCTTTTTCTCAAGGGGTAGCTTCCTATGTACCAGTTTCTGCTTTAGGTTAGGTGGTTGTCTGTATGCCAGGATTGGGGGTTTTGGAAATATTTTTTTGAGTGTGGGATCCTCTAAGAGTAGTGGCTGTAAGTCTTTTATGATTTTTCGTATCCCTTCCACAGCAGGGTTGTGTTTGACTACTAGTGGGATACGTGATATGTTTTCCTTCTTCCTGTATTGTAGTAAGTGTTCACGTGGAGTATTGAGGGCAGAGTTAATTTTTTTATTTATAATCCTTGTTTTGTAACCTTTTTCTTTGAATGATTGGGACAGTGTGATGAGGTGTTTGTCACGGTCCTTGGTATCTGAGCAAATTCTGTGGTATCTTGTAGCCTGACTGTAGATTATGGATTTTTTAATGTGATTGTGGTGGGAGCTGGAGATGTGGAGGTAGCTGCATCTATCTGTTGGTTTCCTGTATACAGATGAGTGCAGTTTGCCATTTGTGATGGATATTGTTGTATCCAGGAAGCTGACACAGTCTCTAGAAAAGTTCATTTTAAGCTTGATTGATGCATGAAATAGATTAAATGATTTATGAAAATGTTCAATTTTTTTTTCTCCTTCTGTCCATATGATGAAAATATCATCGATGTAGCGAAAGTATTTGAAAGGTTTGTGAGGGTGAGTGGCTAGGAATCTCTGTTCTAAGTCAGCCATGAAGAGGTTTGCGTACTGTGGTGCCATTTTGGTGCCCATGGCTGTTCCCATGGTTTGTAAGTAGATGGAGTGGTTGAAGATGAAATAATTGTGAATAAGTATAACTTCTGTAAGTTTACTGACTGTAGAAGCACTATATATCTGGTTAGGGCTGTTGGAGGAAAGAAAGTTTAAGCAGGCATCAATACCATCTTTATGTGGAATATTGCTGTACAGGGATTCCACATCCATTGTCACAAGTATAGTATATACCTCTGGCAATTCTGTTATCTGGCTGATTTTGTTAAGAAAATCAGTGGTGTCTTTTATACAGCTAGTGGTGTTAATAACTAAGGGCTTAAGAATATTCTCCACTAGGCCCGATAGTTGCTCAGTCAGAGTGTCCATTCCTGTTATTATTGGTCTTCCTGGGTTCCCTGGTTTGTGGATTTTTGGGAGCATGTAGAATGTCCCTATGCTAGGGTTAGAGGGCACCAGTTTGTCCAGTTTATGTTGCGTGTGTTTAGGGAATGTTTTAATTAGTTTTCTAAGTTGCAAAGTGTATTCCTGGGTGGGGTTCTTTTCCAGTTTTTTGTAATAAGTTTGATCTGATAATTGTCTATTTCCCTCTGTGATGTAGTCCTGTGTATTCATGATCACCACTGCTCCTCCCTTGTCCGCAGGCTTAATGGTAATATTTTCATTATTTCTTAAGTTTTTTATAACGTTTTTTTCTAAGTGTGAGAGGTTATACATTATTTTTTTCTGCTGTGTGTTGAGCAGAGATGCAGTTCTCAACCGGAAGCTTTCAATATAGCTGTCCAATTTTGTGTTGCGTCCTGGTGCAGGTGTGAAGATTGTGTTCTTTTTCCTTCCATTGTAGTCCTCCATAGTGCTGGTATTTTCTTTGTCAAAGAAGAATTCTTTTAGCCGCAATCTCCTGAAGAATTCTTCTAAGTCTGAGTACAGTTGGATTTTGTCTAGATTTGTACTTGGACAGGATGATAATCCTTTACATAGTACTGATATCTCTGGCCCTGACAGGTGGTAGTTTGAAAGGTTCACAATCCTTGAGTTTTCTGTGTGGTTTTCTTGGTTGGTGACAGTTTGTGTTTTAAATGAGGTGCTGTTATTGTCTGTGGACGTTTGGTCATTTGTTGTTGAAGTTGTAGTTGATCTGTCACCTGGAGCTCTGTTTTCTTGCATTTGGTGTTTTATTCTGTTTTGTGACAGGCATGCAAGTTTCTTCTTTTTCTTCTTGATAAAATTTTGTTGTTGTGCTTTGTGGAAGTGTTGCATTTCTTTTTTAATTTCTTCACTGTACCCATTATTTTCTTGTAGTTTTTGTAGTAGGAGCTGCTTTTGGTCTTTTATTATTTGCTTTTTGCTGTATAGTTGATGAATTAGGTTATTTCTCAGTTTCTCACTGGTACGTCTGCAAAGTTTTTCAGCATACTCACAGTTATGAGTGGTTGCAAGTGGATTCTTAACTTTCAGTCCATTTGGAATGAGATACATTTTTTTGCAGGATGATAGGAAGTATATATCACTGTTGATCTGTGTTTCTTTTGTGATCAGTTTCATGATTTGCTTCTTATTATGGCTATATTCAGTATCTTCCATAGTCACGTTGATTGGAGTAGCCGTGTTAGTCCAGAGATTTAGATATCAAAATAACAAGAGTATTGCATTGAGCAATGATACTTTTTTTATTGGACTAACTATACATTTATAAGTTGACAAGCTTTCAGAAGAGTTCCTTCCTTTATCAAGTCTAAAGCAATACTGACCAATTCAATGGAATTTACAGAATAGCTAAGAAGACAGTGCAGGGAGAGGAGGAGGTGTCGTAAAAATCATGAGGGGGGCTTAGGTAACAGGCAGACAGTGTCCAGTGTAGGAGAACAGACAGGGGAAATATATAGCTTTACATAGAGCATATACTGATATAAAGTTATATATCAACATTGAATCAATATCTATAAAGATGTGAAATTGTATATACAGGGGGAATACAAAAGTTAAAAAAGACAAAAGTGTGGACATAGGCTTACCTGTGTACATATGTATAAAGAATGTGGAATATGCAATTTAATTGACTAAATGAAAGTACATTACAAAAATTTTTGATAATGTGTTAAGAATCCAGAGTCCACATTTAGTCCAGAATTAAACAGGTTGAAGTGCATTATCATTTTCATTTCAAAGGTTATTATTTCCATGGTGTTTTTGAAGTTGCCGCTGAGAATTTTGATTTTGAGGTTATGGATGGAGTGGTCAGGTTGGGTGAAATGGTGACCAACAGGGGTGCAGTATTTTGTTTCACATTGGTTTTTGATTGAGTGTCTTTGTAAGTTCATTCGAAGGTGCAGTTTTTGGCTTGTTTCTCCAATATAGCATCCCATTTCACATGCAGTGCAATGTATCATGTATACCTCATTTGCAGATATACATGAATATGCCCTTTTAATGTTATAAGATTTATTATTGTGATTTGCTGTGCTGCTTTCACAAACGTGTTGACACAGTTTGCAGAGAGCTTTATAGCAGCACTTGGTTCTATTCTAAGTGTTCTTTTTCTCAAGGGGTAGCTTCCTATGTACCAGTTTCTGCTTTAGGTTAGGTGGTTGTCTGTATGCCAGGATTGGAGGTTTTGGAAATATTTTTTTGAGTGTGGGATCCTCTAAGAGTAGTGGCTGTAAGTCTTTTATGATTTTTCGTATCCCTTCCACAGCAGGGTTGTGTTTGACTACTAGTGGGATACGTGATATGTTTTAGCCCACCTAACATTAAACTGTCATGATTCAGATACAGCAGACATTAAAATCACCTCTTTACTGTCATGCTATTTTTAGTGTATTTCTTACTTCTCTTAAAAAAAAATTCAGTAAGAAATGTCATCTTATATGCCAGCCCATTTTATAACACCTGTGTAGGGGTGGTTTTTAAAACTAAATTGCAATCTGCAATTTACACAGGTAAAGAGAGAAAACTGTTCCAGCTTCTAAAATATCCATTGATTGCAAATAAATACATATGATACCCTGATGACATGTTATATTTGCAATAATTCCTGCTACACTATATACATATAGTGGTATAAATAAATACAAAGATATGAAAGACAACATTGTTTAGATCTAAAAAGGAATTTAGGGACATATAAATATGTTTGCAAAAGATTTCTGACATACACACACACACACACACATATATATATATATATATATATATATATATAGGTATAAATATATATGTATATATATATATATATATATATATATATATTATGTGCAAAGATATATGTACAAAGTCTAGTATTAATAATCATTTATAAAAAAACATGAGATAAAAGCATATCATGACTGCTAGAAATACAAATAAACATTAATTTATATGAAAGTATCATATAACAAATAAATATAAAAATAACTTTCTATGACATATTGTTTGTTGAGGTATAAATGTAGCTATTTCTTGGACATTAACATATGAAAAATAAAAGATTAGCTTTAGAGAAATGTGCTTGTTCATGGACAGTAATGAAATGGTATAAATATAGTTGGGAAAAACCCGAATAACCGCGACATCAATGACTGTTAGTTAACAACAGTCCGATGCTCATCACGCCGTACTTAACGCGCATGTTATTTTTTTATAAATAAGGGCATTGTATGTGGATCCGTGACAGCAATGTCTGGCAATGTCTGGCGAGCGTATTGATGCCGACAAATTCACCTAGATTGATGCTTTTATAAATATCCCCCTATACCTTTCTCTTGTTTGTAAAGAGTGGCAGCATTTTGCTTTTAATATATGCCCATTAGATTATTTGTATTGGCTGAAAGAAACACATACAGAGCAGTTTTTTTCTAACCTTGGCTGGAAGAGTGCAGGTTATACCTTTCTCTTGTTTGTAAAGTGTGGCACCATTTTGTTTTTAACAGATGCCCATTAGATCAGTTTTGTTTTCAGGTACTATATTTGCCTCTTGTTTTTCAGTATGTAAGTATGTAACAGTCATGTCTGGAAGCCACTTACATGTGTGATATAAATAATTAGTGAACAAGAGATAAAGGGGCCTATTTATCAAGACTCGCCAGAAACACAAGTTATGGAGCAGCGGTCACAAAGACCGCTGCTACATAACCCTGTCCGACTGCTCTGAGCAGGCGGACAGGAATCGCCAGAATTCAACCATGATCGAGTACGATCGAGTTGATTGACACCCCCTGCTGGCGGCCCAATGGTCGCAAGTCTGCAGGAGGCGGCGTTGTACCAGCAGCTCACAAGAGATGTCTTGCGGACCTGATCCACACTGTCATTTGTTAAATAGGCCTCATAGTATACAGCGCCAAAAGGGAAAGAACACAAGCTCACTAAGTATAAACGATCGCCTAACCCGATCTTTAAAAGCGAATAGAATAGGAAGGTAAGGCGTGCCAAAAGCCTAAAGTGTGCAGGTTATACAAATTTATACAAATGTATTACAATAAAAACACAGAGTTGACTATGATAATAAAACAATTACACAGTTATTTAGAATATGTGTGAGGATCTAAAACCGAAAAAGAAAAAAAAGAGTATAAATAAGTGTAAACTTAGTAGTGTCAATGACCCAAATCCACTAGAAAAATGAAGTGGATAAAATAGACTCAAACAAGTAATGTATATATTGGGTATACAAAGTCAAATTCAGAAAAAAGGTGAATAATATAGTGTCCAAAGTAGGAGGATTAGTCAAATAATGGATGATATATCCAAAAAGAAAAATGTATATTGGTAAAGTGTCCAAAATAAAAGTGTTAGCTCCATAAGAGTATCTTGGATCCAAGGAATGTTCACGGTGCAGGTGAGAGTCTTTAAGTTAAGTTATCTCCTTATGGAACCTGTGGAAAAAAAGGGAAAGAAAAGGTGCAATATCTGGGAGACAGACCTGCCTAAAATAAAAGTAGTTCAGGAAACAATGCTTGAGTTCATACTACCATAGCTTTAGTAGATTATATGCACAATTATTTACAATGTACTGGGGTAACCAGGATATTTAAGGGTAACAATACCTATCTGGTGTAAACTGCATAAGCCCACAGTCTCCCCTTATTGTAAACGTGTCACAATTATGGAAGAAATTTTACTATCCAACATTTGCTGTAAGACAAAAGAATCAAACAGCAGTTTTCCTGAGAACACGGAATGCCTCTGTATATGCAAGTTAAGCCATATAGTAAATCACAAAATGTCCATATAATACATTATAGTTAAAAGGTGAGATAAATGCTCTAGAGCACACAAAATCCCATAGGGGGGGCTTCCTATTAAATCCTAAAACATGTACTAAAACATGTACTATACAACAAATACATATACAGACTGAACAATGTCCATAAAATCCAGAACAAGGCAGCTCTCTGTTGAAGGTCAAATCCTGGCAAATGATGATCTGTGAAAAAGAAACAGAGGCGCCACAATAGCGTAGTACCACCAAAACAGATGATATAAGTGAAAGAACAGGAAATGTACTCACAAACGTGATGCACCCAATGGTGCTAATGGGGCAGGCTGGAGCTTTGCAGTAGTCCAGCTAACTGTTGTCATCCAACCGTGATATCAGGTTTGAGATTCTTAAAGGGACACTGAACCCAAATTTTTTCTTTCGTGATTCAGATAGAGCATGCAATTTTAAGCAACTTGACTCCTGTTATCAATTTTTATTCATTCTCTTGCTATCTTTATTTGAAAAAGAAGGCATCTAATCTTTTTTATTAGTTCATCAGATATAAACAAAAAATGACATACATTATATTATACATTATAGGTGCCGCTTCACTCTGTCAGCCTGTAACACGGGTATAATATCCTGTATAAACAAATGGTTACAAGTCAACACTAACAAGTAGGAGAAGTGCTTAACTTGCAACAGTGTTTCAAACAAAAGAACAAATCCTGTTACTCACTGTGCCGGCCACACGGCACGGGAGTGCGATCTGCTTCAATGGTAACCGCTAAGCACCGGTCAGTGTGAAGTACAGCAGGGCAATAGTAATCAGATACCTTGAATGGCTCTCCCCTTTACCAAAACTAAGTAGTAAGCCTACTTTCATTTTAGGCAGGTCTGTCTCACAGATATTGCACCTTTTCTTTCCCTTTTTCAAAGGTTCCCTAAAGAGATTATCTAATTTAAGGACTTTATCTCACCGTGAACATCCCTCAGATCCAAAATACTCTTCTGGACCTAACACTTTTATTTTGGACACTTTACCAATATACATTTCTTTCATGTAATTAGCAAGAGTCCATGAGCTAGTGACGTATGGGATATACATTCCTACCAGGAGGGGAAAAGTTTCCCAAACCTTAAAATGCCTATAAATACACCCCTCACCACACCCACAAATCAGTTTTACAAACTTTGCCTCATATGGAGGTGGTGAAGTAAGTTTGTGCTAGATTCTACGTTGATATGCGCTCCGCAGCAGGTTGGAGCCTGGTTTTCCTCTCAGCGTGCAGTGAATGTCAGAGGGATGTGAGGAGAGTATTGCCTATTTGAATTCAATGATCTCCTTCTACGGGGTCTATTTCATAGGTTCTCTGTTATCGGTCGTAGAGATTCATCTCTTACCTCCCTTTTCAGATCGACGATATACTCTTATTTATATACCATTACCTCTGCTGATTTTCATTTCAGTACTGGTTTGGCTTTCTACAACATGTAGATGAGTGTCCTGGGGTAAGTAAATCTTATTTTCTGTGACACTCTAAGCTATGGTTGGGCACTTTTTTATAAAGTTCTAAATATATGTATTCAAACATTTATTTGCCTTGACTCAGGATGTTCAACATTCCTTATTTCAGACAGTCAGTTTCATATTTGGGATAATGCATTTGAATAAATCAATTTTTATCTTACCTTAAAAATTTGACTTTTTACCTGTGGGCTGTTAGGCTCGCGGGGCTGAAAATGCTTCATTTTATTGCGTCATTCTTGGCGCAGACTTTTTTTGGCGCAAAATTTTTTTTTCTGTTTCCGGCGTCATACGTGTCACCGGAAGTTGCATCATTTTTGACGTTCTTTTGCGTGAAAAGTGTCGGCGTTCCGGATGTGGCGTCATTTTTGGCGCCAAAAGCATTTAGGCACCAAATAATGTGGGCGTCATTTTTGGCGCTAAAAAAATATGTCTCCACATTATTTAAGTCTCATTTTTTATTGCTTCTGGTTGCTAGAAGCTTGTTCACTGGCATTTTTTTCCCATTCCTGAAACTGTCATTTAAGGAATTTGATCAATTTTGCTTCATATGTTGTTTTTTCTATTACATATTGCAAGATGTCCCACGTTGAAACTGAGTCAGAAGATACTTCTGGAAAATCGCTGCCTGGGGCTGGAGCTACCAAAGCTAAGTGTATCTGCTGTAAACTTATGGTATCTGTTCCTCCAGCTGTTGTTTGTACTGTTTTGTCATGACAAACTGTTAATGCAGATAATATTTCCTTTAGTACTGTTACATTACCTGTTGCTGTTCTGTCAACATCTAATACTCAGAGTGTTCCTGATAACATAAGAGATGTTGTTTCTAAATCCATTAAGAAGGCTATGTCTGTTATTCCTCCTTCTAGTAAACATAAAAAGTCTTTTAAAACTTCTCATTTTTGAGATGAATTTTTAAATGAACATCATCATTCTGATTCTGATAATGGTTCTTCTGGTTCAAAGGATTCTGTCTCAGAGGTTGATGCTGATAAATCTTCATATTTATTTAAAATGGAATTTATTCGTTCTTTACTTAAAGAAGTCCTAATTGCATTAGAAATTGAGGATTCTGGTCCTCTTGATACTAAATCTAAACGTTTAGATAAGGTTTTTAAATCTCCTGTAGTTATTCCAGAAGTTTTTCCTGTCCCTAGTGCTATTTCTGAAGTAATTTCCAGGGAATGGAATAATTTGGGTAATTCATTTACTCCTTCTAAATGTTTTAAGCAATTATATCCTGTGCCATCTGACAGATTAGAGTTTTGGGACAAAATCCCTAAAGTTGTTGGGGCTGTCTCTACTCTTGTTAAGCGTACTACTATTCCTACGGCAGATGGTACTTCCTTTAAGGATCCTTTAGATAGGAAAATGGAATCCTTTCTAAGAAAAGCTTACTTGTGTTCAGGTAATCTTCTTAGACCTGCTATATCTTTAGCGGATGTTGCTGCAGCTTCATCTTTTGGTTGGAAGCTTTAGCGCAACAAGTAACAGATCATAATTCTCATAGCATTTTTATTCTTCTTCAACATGCTAATAATTTTATTTGTGATGCCATCTTTGATATCATTAGAGTTGATGTCAGGTATATGTCTCTAGCTATTTTTAGCTAGAAGAGCTTTATGGCTTAAAACTTGGAATGCTGATATGTCTTCTAAGTCTACTCTGCTTTCCCTTTCTTTCCAGGGTAATAATAGTTTTTGTTCCTTTCGTCACAACAAGGAACAAAAACCTGATCCTTCATCCTCAGGAGCGGTATCAGTTTGGAAACCATCTCCAGTCTGGAATAAATCCAAGCCTTTTAGAAAATCAAAGCCAGCTCCTAAGTCCACATGAAGGTGCGGCCCTCATTCCAGCTCAGCTGGTAGGGGGCAGATTACGTTTTTTTCAAAGAAATTTGGATCAATTCCGTTCACAATCTTTGGATTCAGAACATTGTTTCAGAAGGGTACAGAATTGGCTTCAAGATAAGGCCTCCTGCAAAGAGATTTTTTCTTTCCCGTGTCCCAGTAAACCCAGCGAAGGCTCAAGCATTTCTGAAATGTGTTTCAGATCTAGAGTTGACTGGAGTAATTTTGCCAGTTCCAGTTCTGGAACAGGGACTGGGGTTTTATTCAAATCTCTTCATTGTACCAAAGAAGGAAAATTCCTTCAGACCAGTTCTGGATCTAAAAATATTGAATCGTTATGTAAGGATACCAACATTCAAAATGGTAACTGTAAGGACTATCCTGCCTTTTGTTCAACAGGGGCATTATATGTCTACAATAGATTTACAGGATGCATATCTGCATATTCCGATTCATCCAGATCACTATCAGTTTCTGAGATTCTCTTTCCTAGACAAGCATTACCAGTTTGTGGCTCTGCCGTTTGGCCTAGCTACAGCTCCAAGAATTTCCGAAAGACTTCTAGTCTATTTGTTATCTTTTCCGGTTCTAGGAAAGGTCAGAAGGCTTCTGCCATTTCTTTGGCATCTTGGTTGAAATCTTTAATTCATCATGCTTATGTCGAGTCGGGTAAAACTCCGCTTCAAAGGATTACAGCTCATTCTACTAGGTCAGTTTCTACTTCCTGGGCGTTTTGGAATGAAGCTTCGGTTGATCAGATTTGCAAAGCAGCAACTTGGTCTTCTTTGCATACTTTTACTAAATTCTACCATTTTGATGTGTTTTCTTCTTCTGAAGCAGTTTTTGGTAGAAAAGTACTTCAGGCAGCTGTTTCAGTTTGATTCTTCTGCTTATAATTTCAGTTTTTTTCATTATAAGTTTTAAACTTTGTTTGGGTGTGGATTATTTTCAGCGGAATTGGCTGTCTTTATTTTATCCCTCCCATCTTGGGTAGTCATTATCCCATACGTCACTAGCTCATGGACTCTTGCTAATTACATGAAAGAAAACATAATTTATGTAAGAACTTACCTGATAAATTCATTTCTTTCATATTAGCAAGAGTCCATGAGGCCCACCCTTTTTTGTGGTGGTTATGATTTTTTTGTATAAAGCACAATTATTCCAATTCCTTATATTTATGCTTCACACTTTTTTCTTATCACCCCACTTCTTGGCTATTCGTTAAACTGATTTGTGGGTGTGGTGAGGGGTGTATTTATAGGCATTTTGAGGTTTGGGAAACTTTGCCCCTCCTGGTAGGAATGTATATCCCATACGTCACTAGCTCATGGACTCTTGCTAATATGAAAGAAATTAATTTATCAGGTAAGTTCTTACATAAATTATGTTTTTTGTTTTTTTGGATATATCCTCCATTATTGATCTAATCCTCCTACTTTGGACACTATATTATTCACCTTTTTTTCTGAATTCGGCTTTGTATACCCAATATATACATTACTTGTTTGGGTCTATTTTATCCACTTCATTTTTCTAGTGGATTTGGTTCATTGAAACCATTAAGTTTAGACTTATTTATACTCCTTTTTCTTTTTCTTTTTAGATTCTCACACATAGTTAAATAACTGTGTAACTCTGTGTTTTTATTGTAATAAATTTGTATACATTTGTATAACCTGCACACTTTAGCTCTCCTTACCTTCCTGTGATATCAATAAATAAATAAACATAATCTCTTTGCCAGCCTTGACCTTTTCTAATGAAATTATACATTAAATAATCTGAGTCATTTTATATCAAATCAACAATGCTATAATCAATTGCATCTATGGTCAAGTGACATGTGGCATCACATTACCAGTGATTACATGCGGTATCAATTACAGCATCATATATAACATTGTCACTGATGTCATATCATCAATTACAACACTAGTGACACCATCAATTAATAGTTGACATGAGGCACATCATCACTGAAGTAATCGCATGAGAGAGATGACAGAGAAAGATGTGACTTTGCCAAACACACACACACACACACACACATATATACACACAAACACATACACATATACACACAAACACATACACACACACATACACACAAACACATACACATATACACACAAATACATACACATATACACACAAACACATACACACACACACATACACACAAACACATACACATATACACACAAATACATACACATATACACACAAACACATACACACACACATACACACATACACACACACGCACATACACACAAACACATACACATATACACACAAATACATACACATATACACACAAACACATACACACACATACACACATACACACACACACACACACACATACACATACACACAAACACATACACATATAAACACAAATACATACACATATACACACAAACACATACACATATACACAAAAACACACATACACACATGCACACACACACATACACACACATACACACAAACACATACACACACATACACATATACACACAAACACATACACACACACATATACACACACACACATACACACAAACACATACACACACATACACACATACACACAAACACACACACACACACATACACACAAACACATACCCACACACATACACATATACACACAACACATACACACATATACACACAAACACATACACACACACATACACACAAACACATACACACACAGTGGCGGCTGGTGAATTATGAAGATGGAGGTGCACTTGGCCCCGCCCCTGACCACACCCCTTGAAATAAAGCCCCGCCCCTCAGCTTGCTCTCCAATATATAGAAATACATATATATATATATATATATATATATATATACACACACATATACACACAGTATATATACACACACTAGTCCCACTTTTATTTAAAAAAATAAAAATAAAGGGAACTTGTCATACATGATATTTCCAGTGAATATATATATATATATATATATATATATATATATTATTCTTTTTCTCTGTGTATAATTAATTCTGTTTCTCTCTCCCAAGCTGCATGTTGTGTGTGTGTGTGTGTGTTGGGCTCTATAAAAAGAGGTATTTTTTCTAAAGCAGACAGGCAAATCAGGCTTTATTAGCTCAATAGTTCACTCAGCCAATCACATTTTTTATGTTCCTGGAGTGGTCTATGCATTTAAATTGGCAAGGCAAATTGGGTTGACTACCATTGTTATTAAGCTATTATGGGCAAGTGCCCCAAAGCAGATCCCTATCATATATGATGCAGCTATTTATTATGATGACTTACAGTTACAGGGTTGGACGGTTACCTCAGATCAATCTTCTCCTGTCTTCAAGTTTTGCTGCTGCCTGTCAGTGTTGCAAGCGCTTCCCGCTTCCTCCTCTCTGTCCTGGCAGGTTGTGATTCCAGCTCTGCCCACCTCCCTATTAATCTCTGGTCACATTCCTCCTGGTGGTGCTGCAGCTGCTGTATAATTTATTGAGGAATGTGACCAGGTATGGAGCGACTGTCTGTGATAGATGAATGGTGGGGGCCTGGGTGGGGAGCCATCCGAGCAAGCATGGGGCTGGGGGAGCCAGGATAAAAAAAAAGGCACCACTAAGTTCTTGCCTGCTCAGCTGGCCTGGTTGGTGTGTGATAAACCCCCCCCCCGAATTTGTCACGCTCGTGCGGTCCGGTCCAGGTCCGGTCCTCATTACTGCCGGTGGGGGGTGCGGCTCTGCAGTTTGCAAGTTAGTTGGCTAACGGCTGGGCTGGTATAATGAGACTGAGACAAAGAACTTCTTTAGTTGCTCCTCCTCCGCAGTCTACTCCGGCACTCACAGTGTGTGACTGGCAGCTCACTGATGCGTCTCACTCCGCACCTCTGTCTATCAGCTATTTCTCCCGCTGATTGGCTGGGCTACCAACATAACCTCATCACCTCCCACAGCTCGCACAGGCTGAAGTGTGCGGTACACAAAGTATAGGGATGGGGAGGCTGGGAGCTGCGCAGGCTGCAAATTTAGGATGCGCATAGCACACTGCCATATGTCTTAGCTACCGCACGTGCGGTTAGGGACAGGGTTAGTGTATAAATTATATAATAAAATTTTTTTTTTATTCCTTATTAAACAAACTGTTTGGATTTTTTGGGGGACAAAAAAATATATAATTTTTACAGTAGGGGGCTATTGGAAAAATTATATTTTTTTATTCTTTTTCTTTTTCTTTCTTCTGGGCTGCTTTGGGGGGCACGTGCGAGTGTGCTCAAATGGAGGAGCCTCCACTGTACACACACACACATACACACAAACACACACACACACACATACACACAAACACATACACACACATACACATATACACACAAACACATACACACACACATATACACACAAACACATACACACACACATACACACAAACACATACACATACACATACACACAAACACATACACACACACATACACATATACACACAAACACATATACACACATACACACACACAGACAGACACACATGTGTATATATAAATTCCCTAGTAAGAAATTGCAGTGGACAGGTAAGAAATTAGCTTTTTCGTATATTAAAATAAATTATTTTTCCATGACCAGTAAATAACCATAGTGATACATCCAGCCCTTGTGTATGTGTACTGTATGTAATATATATAGGTGTGTGTCTGTGTATGTAATATATATATATAGGTGTGTGTCTGTGTATGTGTACTGTATGTAATATATATAGGTGTGTGTCTGTGTATGTGTACTGTATGTAATATATATAGGTGTGTGTCTGTGTATGTGTACTGTATGTAATATATATAGGTGTGTGTCTGTGTATGTAATATATATAGGTGTGTGTCTGTGTATGTGTACTGTATGTAATATATATAGGTGTGTGTCTGTGTATGTAATATATATAGGTGTGTGTCTGTGTATGTGTACTGTATGTAATATATATAGGTGTGTGTCTGTGTATGTGTACTGTATGTAATATATATATAGGTGTGTGTCTGTGTATGTGTACTGTATGTAATATATATAGGTGTGTGTCTGTGTATGTGTACTGTATGTAATATATATAGGTGTGTGTCTGTGTATGTGTACTGTATGTAATATATATAGGTGTGTGTCTGTGTATGTAATATATATAGGTGTGTGTCTTTGTATGTGTACTGTATGTAATATATATAGGTGTGTGTCTGTGTATGTGTACTGTATGTAATATATATAGGTGTGTGTCTGTGTATGTGTACTGTATGTAATATATATATAGGTGTGTGTCTGTGTATGTGTACTGTATGTAATATATATAGGTGTGTCTGTGTATGTGTACTGTATGTAATATATATAGGTGTGTGTCTGTGTATGTGTACTGTATGTAATATATATAGGTGTGTCTGTGTATGTGTACTGTATGTAATATATATAGGTGTGTGTCTGTGTATGTGTACTGTATGTAATATATATAGGTGTGTGTCTGTGTATGTAATATATATAGGTGTGTGTCTGTGTATGTGTACTGTATGTAATATATATAGGTGTGTGTCTGTGTATGTGTACTGTATGTAATATATATAGGTGTGTGTCTGTGTATGTGTACTGTATGTAATATATATAGGTGTGTGTCTGTGTATGTGTACTGTATGTAATATATATAGGTGTGTGTCTGTGTATGTAATATATATAGGTGTGTGTCTGTGTATGTGTACTGTATGTAATATATATAGGTGTGTGTCTGTGTATGTGTACTGTATGTAATATATATAGGTGTGTGTCTGTGTATGTAATATATATAGGTGTGTGTCTGTGTATGTGTACTGTATGTAATATATATAGGTGTGTGTCTGTGTATGTGTACTGTATGTAATATATATAGGTGTGTGTCTGTGTATGTGTACTGTATGTAATATATATAGGTGTGTGTCTGTGTATGTAATATATATAGGTGTGTGTCTGTGTATGTGTACTGTATGTAATATATATAGGTGTGTGTCTGTGTATGTGTACTGTATGTAATATATATAGGTGTGTGTCTGTGTATGTAATATATATAGGTGTGTGTCTGTGTATGTGTACTGTATGTAATATATATAGGTGTGTGTCTGTGTATGTGTACTGTATGTAATATATATAGGTGTGTGTCTGTGTATGTGTACTGTATGTAATATATAAATGTGTGTGTCTGTGTATGTGTACTGTATGTAATATATATAGGTGTGTGTCTGTGTATGTGTACTGTATGTAATATATATAGGTGTGTGTCTGTGTATGTAATATATATAGGTGTGTGTCTGTGTATGTGTACTGTATGTAATATATATATAGGTGTGTGTCTGTGTATGTGTACTGTATGTAATATATATAGGTGTGTGTCTGTGTATGTGTACTGTATGTAATATATATAGGTGTGTGTCTGTGTATGTAATATATATAGGTGTGTGTCTGTGTATGTGTACTGTATGTAATATATATATAGGTGTGTGTCTGTGTATGTAATATATATAGGTGTGTGTCTGTGTATGTGTACTGTATGTAATATATATAGGTGTGTGTCTGCGTATGTGTACTGTATGTAATATATATAGGTGTGTGTCTGTGTATGTGTACTGTATGTAATATATAAAGGTGTGTGTCTGTGTATGTAATATATATAGGTGTGTGTCTGTGTATGTAATATATATAGGTGTGTGTCTGTGTATGTGTACTGTATGTAATATATATAGGTGTGTGTCTGTGTATGTGTACTGTATGTAATATATATAGGTGTGTGTCTGTGTATGTGTACTGTATGTAATATATAAAGGTGTGTGTCTGTGTATGTAATATATATAGGTGTGTCTGTGTATGTGTAATGTATGTAATATATATAGGTGTGTGTCTGTGTATGTAATATATATAGGTGTGTGTCTGTGTATGTGTACTGTATGTAATATATATAGGTGTGTGTCTGTGTATGTAATATATATAGGTGTGTGTCTGTGTATGTGTACTGTATGTAATATATAAAGGTGTGTGTCTGTGTATGTAATATATATAGGTGTGTGTCTGTGTATGTAATATATATAGGTGTGTGTCTGTGTATGTGTACTGTATGTAATATATATAGGTGTGTGTCTGTGTATGTGTACTGTATGTAATATATATAGGTGTGTGTCTGTGTATGTGTACTGTATGTAATATATATAGGTGTGTGTCTGTGAATGTCTCTCACTCTCTCTATAGATGTAGATATTTAAAAGATGTAAAGGTGTTTTGTAGTGACCTGGTCAGATCCTGAATACGATCTGACCTGATTATTTTACCTTACCTGATTTTCCTTCTCACTGATCCTGATCACTGCTTCTTTATACTATTGGCTGGTTCTGTTATCATTAAAAGGACATTAAACACTTTTTGCTTTTGTGTAAAACAATTGTGCTTATCCCCCACTCCCTGCAGCTCCTGGAGACTGGAAAGCAAATGCTGCAAATCAAACAGCTAGTTTAGACAATTTGCAGCATTTTGAAAACCCTAGGTTACAGATTTTTGCTTTTTGTCCTTTTTGGCAGTGTGGACCGAGGGGTTTAATATCCCTTTAATGATTACTGTTGCCAGCCCATGCAAACTACCTTTTAAAAAGTTCCAGTAACATAGCTACTCTGAGGCCCATTTATCAAACTCTGTATGGAGCTTGTGGGCCTGTGTTTCTGGGGAGTCTTCAGATTCGCCAGAAACAGCAGTTATGAAGCTCTGAGCAGGCGGACAGGAATCGCCACAATTCAACCCGATCGAGTACAATCGGGTTGATTGACACCCCCCTGCTGGCCACGAGTCTGCAGGGGGCGGCGTTGCACCAGCAGCTCTTTTGAGCTGCTAGTGCAATGCTGAATACGGAGAGCGTACTGCCCCACCCGCATTCAGCGAGGTCTTTTTTCCCACTTTTTTTTCTCCATTGACTTATATGGGGCAATATGTGAATGCGCACACGATATTCTAAGTTTGGCTTTTTGTGCTTGTTGGGTTACCGCATTAGCGAAAACAGTTTACTTTCAACTTATAAAACGAGTGCAACCCGACGCGTACAAAAAGCTTACTTCTAGCGCAATTAACGCTCGAGCGGGAGTATTAATTAGCGCTCCACTTGTAATCTGGCTCATTATATTACAATCTCCCTTTAACCCCTTAAGAAGAAAAGGTTTTTCCCAGTTTACCTTCTTAAAGGACACAGGCAATTATGACATTTTTGGCTCAGCACTGGTTTCAGCATAATTGCCCACTACCTTGTTAAGTGCACCCATACAAATTATATATTGTTTTTAAAATACAAACAGGGATTTCTTGCAATGCATTATATGGGTACACAAAATAAAACTAAAAAGGAATTTAATACTTTAGGTTAACATAAAAATAGATTATTTTCATTTTTCTTTAGAACCATTTTTACAAAAAACTAGTGTAGTAAAACAAAAATACCTTCAAATAAATATATTATTTTCTCCTGATTTTAGCAATACCCCATAATTACATTCCATTATGAATGCCTCTGCCAGTCTCATCCTCCTTACACATCGCTCTTCATCTGCTGCACCTCTCTGCCAATCCCTTCACTGGCTTCCTCTTGACTCCCATCTTGCGAAACTCTCTGCTTGGCTCCACAAGACTCTCCCATAGTTTAGAAAAACTTCAAGCACTCCCTAAAGACTGTTCAGGGACGCATACAACCTACACTAACCTTTCTTTATACCGTTTCCTCTCCTCCATTGCTATCCCCTTGAACCCCCTTAGCACGTAAGCCTAAGAGTCATGCTGTTTGTAGATCACCTTCTTTAGAGCTGACTACAACAGTGTGACCCTTGGCAAGGCCCTCTACCTGTCTGATCCCTATAAATGTTTCCTTGAATTCCGCCTATATTTATAGAGCTGCGGAATCTGTTGGCGCTCTATAAATAGCTGATAATAATAATAATACCCCATGGCCCATAGTTATCAAGGTCTGTCAGACCTGATCCGACAGTGCAGATCTGGTCCGACAGACCTCGCTGTATACGGCGAGCAATATGCTCGCCATATTCAGCATTGCACCATTAGCTCACAAGAGCTGCTGGTGCAACGCCGCCCCCTGCAGACTCACGGCCAATGGCCCACCAGCAAGGGGTGTCAATCAACCCGATTGAGTACGATCGGGTTGATTTCCGGCGATGTCTGTCCGCCTGCTCAGAGCAGGCGGACAGGTTATGGAGCAGCGGTCTTTGTGACTGCTGTTTCTGGCGAGCCTGCAGGCTCGCCAGAAACACGGGGCATCAAGCTCCATTCGGAGCTTGATACATATGCCCCCATATGTCTAGGCTTAAGTTTTTAGTTTTAATTTTAAGATATATGTGTCTAGGTTTATGTGTCTAGTTAATATATTGTATATATAGGCCAAAACTACTAAGGATGAAATTATTGGTTTAACACAAATATTTGCTTTGCTTGGGCTGTAAGCTAAATAGTGACCACCCAATCCAGAACTGCTACACAAACGTATATATTTGGAGACACTAGACACCCCAGGGTATTTATCTAGAGGTATTCTGACATTTTAATTTAACAATTTTATCACCAAGGGTGATATTTATTTAGGGATAGACAACAAAAATTATTGAAATAAAAATGATAAAAAAGTTTTTTTTTTTTTTGTTTTTAAATACACAATTAAAATAAATGTTACACTTTTATTCACATACATGGTCACAGGTAGAAGGGGAGGGGTCATGTTAACAATGGCTGTTCAGGGGACGGTGTGAGTTTCCCTAATGGCTTAACAATGGACACTGTAACCTGTACAGTATCTTTCGTTAAGTGGTTAAATAAAACAATAAACAAAACAGTAAATTATAAGTACATAATTTGTCCCATTGTTTAAATGCCTTAACCATTGCCCCATTAGATAATACGTTCTCACTTCTTGCTTATCCCTCTGTATCAGCCTGTCAGAATTTGCTTGGTTTAGCACCCATGTTATAGATAAAGGACAGTTGTATAATGATTGTGCAAAATATCCCATTGCTTTGGAATTAAATAATAATAATATTAAAAGCAATAAAGCTGGCTCTGGAGGTGGAGCAAAGCCTAGAGGAAGGGGTCTATGACCCCAAGGAGGAGAAAGGTCATTGCGGAGGTGGGTACATGTGTGGAGGGTATTTAAGACCTGGGTGGGTTGGCACAATTTCGCATTATTAAAATAATCACCCAAAGAACCTGAAACCACCCCCCCATTATTTGCTTTTGTTCTGTTTGTCACAGCTATGAGGGGTGCTAGTCCTCCTTTCAGTTAGAATTGCTGACCTGGGAGTGCCAGGAGAGTTGCTCCTTGGGCACGGGGTTCCTTGGCATATCTTGAAGAACGGCCAGATCAGGAGTGAAGTGGTAGGAAAGTGGACTAGCACCCCAGGGTTATTATTAAGCAATTTTTTTGAATGTTTGAAGGTTTTATATTACACTTTGTAAATGGTTTATGGTTCAAAAAACAGGCTGTGGCCAGACTTATTTATCCATGATGTTGTTTTTGTGTCTTATTTATAGTGGTTGATTGGGTTCTCTTAAGGGGAATTTTGACAATAATAATATAATATTTCTGTTGTATCAACATTCTTAGATAAGATTTTCTTCCAACTGTTCTTTTTTCATGAAAACCATATAATTCTTCTTGATATATATACATATATTTTTTTTACCAGTACCTTGATGTGTATTATAATATTTCTCAATTGTACTGACACTAAATCTTTGATAATAAAAGAGAACTTACAAAATGTACCATTGTAAACCCAAGAACTATAATGATTGGCTGAGGGAGACATTCATCATAAATGTTACTAGGAGCTTCTAAGGCCAATCAAAATGTGTGCATTGCAAATGCATGAATCACTGTTAGTTACTATAGAAACAAATGACACAATTCCTCATCACATTTATAGAATTGTGCTACTGCTATCTGATTTTCTGCAATTTTTTTTAAATTACTGAACAAAAAAAGGAAGAAAAATATCAGACAATTCTATTTGTAAACCACTTGTACAAAACCCAGAATAATCTGGAAAGCAGAAATATGAATATAGTTAAATTCCTACAGACGATATTACTACTTTAATACTGTACAATAAATAAAAAACACCTAGATTACAAGTTTTGTGCTATAGAGGGTGCAAAACGAACGCAACAAAAGTTGCGTTATTTCACCCTCCATAGCACTGCCATTACGAGTATCTAAAAAGCCGCCTTGTGCATGCGATATGGTGGTGATGAGCTCCATACCGCACAAAATCAAGGGCTGCTTTGATGTGCTTGTGGACGCTTTCCCCATAGACATCAATGGGGAGAGAGTGTTAGAAAAAAACACCTGAAGCGCGGAATGGCGATTGCCGTAACGCAACCCAATTGATGTCTAACACCCTGACATCAACCTCTAGTCTAAACACCTCTAATCTGCTGCCCCAGACATCACCAACACAAAATAACCCTAATCTGCCGCTCCTGACATCGCCGCCACTAATAAAAGTTATTAACCCCTATTCCACCGTTCCCTGACATCACTGCCTCTATAAAAAAGTTATTAACCCCTATTCCCCCGCACCCCAACATCACCGACATTATAATAAAGTTATTAACCCCTATGCCCCCGCACCCCAGCATCGCCAACACTATAATAAAGCTATTAACCCCTATTCCGCTGCTCCCTGACACTGCCGCCACTAAATAAAGTTATTAATCCATATACCTCTGGCCTCCCACATCACCGCCACTAAATAAACCTATTAACCCACCCTAAACCGCCAGCCCCCCACATCGCAAAAAACGAAATTAAACTATTACCCCCTAAGCATAACAACCCCTAACTTTAAATTAAAATTAAAATATCCCTATCTTTAAATAAATAAAAACTTACCTGTGAAATTAAAAAGAAACTAAGTTTAAACTAACAATTAACATAACAACTATTATACTAAAATTAAAAAAACTACCAATTAAATAAACTAAATTACACATTAAAAAAACACTACTTAAAAAATGTAAATCTAAAATTACAAAAATAAAAAATACTAAATTACAAAAATAACAAACAATAAATTACAAAAAATAACAAACAAAATTATCCAAAATAAAAACAATTACACCTCATCTAATAGCCCTATAGAAATAAAAAAGCCCCCCAAAATAAAAAAAAACTTAGCCTACAATAAACTACCAATAGCCCTTAAAAGGGCCTTTTGTAGGGCATTGCCCTAAAGAAATCAGCTCTTTTACATGAAAAAAAAATATAAAGACCCCCCAACAGTAAAACCCACCATCCAACTAACCCCCCAAAATAAAAAAAACTCTAACAAAAACCTAAGCTACCCATTGCCCTGAAAAGGTCATTTGTATGGGCATTGACCTTAAAAGGGCATTTAGCTCTCTTATAAAAGCCCAAACCCTAATCTAAAAAAAAACCCACACAAAAAAAGTAAAAAAAAAAAACACTAACCCCTGACGATCCACAGTTTCTGAAGTCTGGACATCAAGGTAGTGAGGTCCTCATCCATCCAGGCGGCGTCTTCTATCTTCATCCAGGCAGCATCTTCTATCTTCATCTTGGTGGCGTTGAGCGGGTCCATCCTTCAAGATCCAGGGCGGAGCGTCCTCTTCAAAATGGCGTCCCATACATTCCTATTGGCTGATTTGATTTTTGAAATTCTAATCAGCCAATAGGATGAGAGCTATTGAAATCCTTTGGCTGTTCAAATCAGTCCTTTTAAGGGCTATTGGTAGTTTATTGTAGGCTAGGGGGGCTTTTTTATTTTTATAGGGCTATTAGATTAGGTGTAATTGTTTGTATTTTGGATAAGTTTGTTTGTTATTTTTTGTAATTTAGTGTTTTTTATTTTTTGTTATTTTTGTAATTTAGTGCTTGTTATCTATTGTAATTTAGTATTTTTTATTTTTTGTAATTTTAGATTAAAATTTTGCCTTCTTAATATGAGGATAGTCCGCTGCATCATTCTTTACTGTTGGGAAATACTGAACCTGACCATCAGGAGGAGGCAAAGACACCCCCAGCCAAATGCTTAAATACTCCCCCTACTTCCCTCATATACCAGTCATTCTTTTCCTTTTGTCACAGGAGGTTGGCAGAGAAGTGTCAGACGATTCGGAGTAATTCCTTATGAAGGCTATCTACCCTTCAAAATGGGACTAGAGTTGGAAGTAGTCTTATCAGCCTCTCAGTGAGAGCATTGACGAATGTTAGAAACTGGAGATGCAGGGAGAGTCTTTCTGCGAACCCATCCAGACTCGTATTAACAGCTCCTAAGCAATCACTCAAGTCCATGTCAGGAGCGAAGCTACAAGACTGTCAAACTTGAGAGGCTGTGTTTCTGTTCCACGGCATAGATTCTGGTAAGATCGTTTCATTTTTATACACATATGATAACGCAAGAAGACAGGGTCACAGTGTTTTGCTCCATTTATCTGTATGGAATCAAGGGTTAATATCTCCGGAGTGGGATTATTGAACAGGGGGGGATTAATCACGTAATTTTATTTTATTATGATTATGCTGCGACATGTGTGAGATGAGGCTCAGGTAGATGTTGGAACGTACAGGTTTTACTTTCGTTTTTGGAAGCTGCGCAGCCTGAAAGGCTTGGCGTTTTTTTTTCCCTATTATAGCAGGGGCGGTCCTGCATTACGCACCATGTGACAGTGTGTGGTTACACTGATTTCCTCTTTCCTGACCGTGCATTTTACCGGAGAAGAAGCGGTTTCTCTGTTAGGGCTGGGTCATAGGAGGTGGTGAGTGCCCCAGCAATTGGAGGTATAAAGGTGCCGTTTTATCTTATTATTCAATAGTCCGCTTTATAAGCACAAGCTATGGAGGATTCTGATGCATTAGACTTAGGTAAAGAGGGAATACCTGTATTGTGAGGGGGCCGCGGTATACCCGCCTGCTCAATTATGTTCCACAAGCCTTGATAAAGTAATCATGTCAAAGAAAGTTAATATGTTTGATACCATTGAGCCATCCACCTCTGAGGAGTCTCCATCCCATGAGGTGCGCACCCTACAGTCATCTCCTAATACACATGCAGCTTCCCGTAGCACTCCTAATAATCCACCTGGAGGGGCCCTTTTACCGCCAGACTTTACTAAGCAGTTACAAATGGCAGTGTCTGTGCCCTTTAGTGCTTTACCTCACCAAAGGTCAAATATTGCTATCCTTCCCAGGGGTCATCTACTAGCTGAATGGATTTATCTGATACAAGATTATCCGATGATGAAGACGCCTCTGATACTTCAGAGGGTGCTCTTTCCGGGTCAGAATCTGCTGCCTCTATGCCGCCAGCTGCGGAGGAACCAGACTTTAGATTTAGGATTGAACATTTACGCTTTCTGCTAAATGAAGTTTTGGCTACTTTAGAGGTTCCAGAGCCTAAATTGCCTGAGGAACCGTTGATTCCTAAATTAGATAAGGTCTACAAGGACAGGTTTGTACCACAGACTTTCATGGTTCCGTAAAGATGTCGAACATTATTAATAATTAATGGGAAAGAATTGGTTCTTCTTCCTTTAAAAATGTGTTCCTAGTTCCGGACTCTCAATTGAAGTTGTGGGACTCTGTAAGGAAGATGTTTCAACATACTGGATATTTGTTTCAACCGGCAGTGGCTGTTGCTGTGCTTTCTGGAGCAGCTACCTACTGGTGCGACTCCTTATCTGAGTTGATCGAGGTGGAGGGTCCCCTCGACGTGATCCAAGAAAGAATTAAGGCCTTAAGGGTGGCTAATTATTTTATTTGTGATGCAAATATGCTAATTATTCACCTGAATGGCGAAAGCTTCAGGTTTTTCTGTTCAAGCCCGTAGGGCACTCTGGCTGAAGTCCTGGTCTGTGGACACGACTTCGAGGTCAAGACTTCTTTCCCTTCCATTTAAGGGAAAGATTCTATTTAGTCCAGGCCAGGACTCAATTATCTCCATGGTTGCTGGAGGCAAAGGTGCCTTTTTACCGCAGGATAAGAAGAACAAATCTAAGGGACAATGTCCTAATTTTCGTTCCTTTCGTTCGGATAAATCCAAATTTCAGCAGCCCACCACAAAGACTGAGCAATCCAAGGGAAGCTTGCTCAGTCCTGTAATAAATCCAAGCAGAACAAGAAGCCCGCCGAGACAAAGTTGGCATGAAGGGGTGGCCCCCGATCCAGCTCTGGATCTTGTAGGGGGCAGACTATCACTCTTTTCCGATGCTTGGTTTGGGGAACGTGCAGGACCTGTGGGTCCTGGAGGTCATCGCTCAGGGATACAGGATAGGTTTTCAAGTCTCATCCACCCAGGGGCAGATTCCTCTTGTCAAACCTGTCTTCAAGGCCAGAAAAGAGAGAGGCCTTTCTAGGGTGCATAAGGGATCTCTCCTCCATGGGAGTCATTGTCCCGGTACCTCTTGCAGAAAGACGTCAGGGATACTACTGAAACCTTTTTGTGGTCCCAAATTTTTCTGGACCTAAAGTGCTTAAACAAATTCTTATCTGTCCCCTAGTTCAAGATGGAGACAATAAGGTTTATCCTTCCCTTAGTTTAGGAAGGACAGTTCATGACCATGATAGATCTGAAGGATGCTTACCTTAACGTTCCAATACACAAGGAGCAATTCAAGTTCCTAAGGTTTGCATTCCTGGACCAGCACCTTCAGTTTATTGCACTTCCGTTTGGTCTAGCTACTGTTCCAAGAGTTTTTACAAAGGTTCTAGGGGCTCTGCTTGCAGTGGCCAGAACCAAGGGTATAGCAGTAGTGCCATACTTGGATGATATTCTGGTTCAAGCACCATCCTGTCATCTGGCAGAAGACCATTCAAAAGCTCTTTTATTTCTTCTTCAATCTCAGGGATGGAAGATAAACTTAGAAAAGAGTTATCTTATTCCCAATACCAGGGTGTACTATAATAGAATCCATATGCATGAGGACGTTACAGGCTAACTTCTGCTTGTCTTGCCCTCCAGACCTTCTTAAGGCCCTCCGTGGCTCGGTGTATGGAGGTGATTGGTCTCATGGTGTCCAACATGGACATCATTCCTTTTGTCAGATTCCATCTCAGACCACTTCAGCTGTGCATGCTTAGACAGTGGAACGACAATCATTTGGATCTGTCTCAACAGATTCCTCTGGACAAATGGTCGAAAGAATTGCTCTCCTGGTGGCTCTGTCCAGATCAACTGTCCCAAGGGACATCCTTCTTGAGACCATCCTGGGAGATATGGACACAAGTCTTTTGGGATGGGGAGCTGTTTGGGGTGCCAGGGAGGCACAGAGCCTATGGTCTTGAGAGGAATCCCTCCTCTCGATCAACATTTTGGAACTTTGAGTGATCTTCAATTCTCTGAAGGCTTGGCCTCTTTTGGGTTCATCCCAGTTTATCAGATTGCAATCAGACAACATGACCTCTGTGGCTTACATCAACCATCAGAGGGGAACAAGGAGCTCCCTAGCAATGAGGGAAGTATCTCGGATTTTGGAGTGGGCGGAGGCTCACAACTGCTCGCTGTCAGTGATCCACATCCTGGGTGTGGACAACTGGGATTTCCTCAGCAGACAATCCTTTCATCTGGGGGAATGGTCTCTCCATCCCGAGGTGTTTGCAGAGATTTGAAACAGATGGGGGGCGCCAGAGATAGATCTCATTGCGTCCCGGCTCAATTCCAAGCTACCCAGATTTGGGTCACGGTCCAGGGATCCTCAGGCGGAGCTAATAGATGCATTAGCAGTGCCTTGGAGGTTCAATCTAATTTACATTTTTCTGCCATTACCACTTCTCCCTCATGTACTGGCCCGCATCAAGCAGGAGCAAGCTTCAGTGATTGCTCCATCGTGGCCGCAAAGGATGTGGTTTGCGGACCTGGTGGGGATGTCCTCATCTCCTTCATGGAAGTTACCTTGTCACAGGGATCTGCTGGAACAGGGTCCCTTTGTTCATCAAAATCTAGATTCTCTGAGGCTTACTGCGTGGAGATTGAACTCTTAGTCTTAGCCAAGAGAGGTTTTTCTGAGAGGGTTATTGACACTCTAATTCAGGCTTGTGAGCCTGTTACTTGTCGCATCTATCATAAGGTGTAGAGCGCTTACTTCTTCTGGTGTGAAGAACGTGGTTTTGCATGGCATAAGTTTAAAGGGACAGTCAACACCAGAATTTTTGTTGTTTTAAAGATAGATAATCCCTTTATTACCCATTCCCCAGTTTTGCATAACCAACACAGTTATAATAATATACTTTTTACCTCTGTGATTAACTTGTATCTAAACCTCTTCTGACAGCCCCCTGATCACATGACATTTTATTTATTATCTTTTGACTTTCATTTTAGCCAATTAGTGTAGTGTCTGCCACAATTCACAGGCGTGCTCAAAATGTTATCTATAGGGATTACCTGGACTAGCTCTCCCCTGCTGTGAAAAGCAAATACAAAAGCATGTTATTAGAGGCGGCCTTCAAGGGCTTAGAAATTATCATATGAGCCTTGCTAGGTCTAGCTTTCAAGTAAGAATAACAAAAGAACAAAGCAAAATTGGTGATAAAAGTAAATTGGAAAGTTGTTTAAAATTGCATGCTCTATTTGAAACATGAAAGTTTTTTTTTGGACTTGACTGTCCCTTTAAGGCTATGTAAAAAAGAGTGATTATCTAACCTGGTGTGTGCGGAACTCTGCTCACCTTTAAAACTTTCCCAAAGGTTTGAATGTAACTTGAAATTATATAAGGTGGCGCAAATAAATGCCGTTTCGACTTTAGTGGTGTATGTTAAAAATGGAGGTGTCCTCCTGATGTGTTCTAATTGATATATGCAAAAAACAGGGCAACCTTATTCACAAATTTCGATCTGTAGTATAAAAAACAAATGTTGTAGTGAAGTTAATAAAAAACAATTTATTAATGATCTAAGATAAATACCTAGACAAAGCCAAATCTCATATATATCATCCCTCAATGCTAAAAATATTAAACACCGGTGTTGATAAACTATTGCTGCAGTAGGCCAGTAAAAAATCAATAATTAGATTGATACTTTAAATGAAGTTGAATGAGTCTATGCTATATAAAAAACAGTGGCAATAAATGATTAAAACAGATAAATCTTCCTATGCAATATTAAACTTGTCTCTGCAAGAAATGCTGTCAAGAGTATACACAGCCCTTAAAATTAGAGGTCAAGAAAATAGTAACAACACATTAATGTCCGTTTTCCAATATGTCTGGGTTGAGGCAAAATGGGGTTAATCATTTCCCATAGGTTAAGTCTCTTTTCTTTTGAAAAAAACAGACAGGCAAACTGACACTTCAGTTGTAACGATGTTAGCGATTATGCACCTTACTGTTCATACTATTATGCAAATTTTATCTCTTACTTTGCGTCCTCTGTTCTACAAAACTTGAGCAGTTAAACTTTCAGCTTGTTACATACGTTTTTCCGCTGCATGTATTGGCTCCTCCAGTTGAACAGTGCACTGTTGTCGAGCTTTTTCCCCGTTGTACAATGAAGACCGGTGGAGTGCTGTGTCTTGAGAAAGGCGCAATGCAGAAACGCGTAGAAACCTGATTATGATTTGAATTTGGAAAAGAGTGAGCAGTGAGTAAAGCCACTAAACAGCCAAGCTCCAGAGGAGTTCAGTGTCGGTTGGGACACGAGTTAATACCCAGTGAGATGACCGGTAAGCACGGAGACCGTGTTGAGACAACTCACAAAGACACAAGCGGTGTGGATCAAAAGGCTCACAGAATCCAGAGGAAGTCCCATTATCGGGAAATCGACCACCAACAAAGATCAGAACCCATTGGTACAGCCAGTAAACGGGGGCTGGGAGACACCGCACTCCACCGGTCTTCATTGTACAACGGGGAAAAACCTCGACAACAGTGCACTGTTCAACGGGAGGAGCCCATAAATGCAGCGGAAAAACTTATGTAACAAGCTGAAAGTTTAACTGCTCAAGTTTTGTAGAACAGAGGACGCAAAGTAAGAGATACAATTTGCATAATAGTATGAACAGTAAGGTGCATAATCGCTAACATCGTTACAACTGAAGTGTCAGTTTGCCTGTCTGTTTTTTTCAAAAGAAAAGAGACTTAACCTATGGTAAGTGATTAACCCCATTTTGCCTCAACCCAGACATATTGGAAAACGGACATTAATGTGTTGTTACTATTTTCTTGACCTTTAATTCTAAGCCTATTTTAAGGGCTGTGTATACTCTTGACAGCATTTCTTGCAGAGACAAGTTTAATATTGCATAGGAAGATTTATCTGTTTTAATCATTTATTGCCACTATTTTTTATATAGCATAGACTCATTCAACTTCATTTAAAGTATCAATCTAATTATTGATTGTGTTTAATATTTTTAGCATTGAGGATGATATATATGAGATTTGGCTTTGTCTAGGTATTTATCTTAGATCATTAATAAATTGTTTTTTATTAACTTCACTACAACAATTGTTTTTTATACTACAGATCGAAATTTGTGAATAAGGTTGCCCTGTTTTTTGCATATATCAATTAGAACACATCAGGAGGACACCTCCATTTTTAACATACACCACTAAAGTCGGAACGGCATTTATTTGCGCCACCTTATATAAATTCAAGTTATATAAGTTTAAGGCTGCCAGGATTCTTTCTTTTCTCCAGGAGGGTCTGGAGAAGGGCCTTTCTGCCAGTTCCCTGAGGGGACAGATTTTGGCCTTTTCTCTTTTGCTACACAAGAGGCTCGCAGAGCTCCCAGATGTGCAAGCCTTTATTAAGGCTCTGATCAGGATTAGACCTGTGTTTAGATCTAACGCTCCACCTTGGAGTTTGAATCTTGTTCTTAAATTTTTGCAACAGGCTCCGTGTGAGCCTATGCATTCGGTTGACATTAAATTTTTGTCCTGGAATGTTCTTTTTCTATTGGCTATTGCATCGGCATGCAGAGTTTCTGAAATGGCTGCCTTGCAATGTGAGTCTCCTTATCTGGTGTTCCACACTGATAAGGCTGTCCTACGTACCCATTTGGGTTTTCTTCCTAAGGTGGTGTCTGATCGTAACGTCAATCAGGAGATTGTGGTTCCTTCCTTGTGTCCTAATCCTTCTTCTTCGAAGGAACGTTTAATTTATAATTTGGATGTGGTTCGAGCTTGGAAGTTTTATCTTCAAGCTACTAAGGATTTTAGACAAACTTCTTCCTTGTTTGTTATCTACTCTGGGAAGCGTAAGGGTCTGAAGACTTCTTTGACTTCCTTATCTTTTTGGTTGAGGATTGTTATAGCTTATAAATCAACGGGACTTAGACCTCCTCAGAGGATTACAGCTTATTCCACTAGAGCGATGGCTTCCTCTTGGGCCTTAAAGAATGAGGCCTTCATGGATCAGATTTGTAAGGCGGCTACCTGGCCCTCCTTACATACTTTTTCTAAATTCTACAAATTTGACGTTTTTGCTTTGGCTGAAGCAGCTTTTGGGAGAAAGGTTTTGCAGATTGTGGTGCCCTCAGATTAGGGTCTGCTTTTCTTTTACCCCTCCAGTTATCATTCAGTGTCCTCTAGAGCTTGAGTATAGTTTTCCCAACAATAAGTAATGATGCGTGGACTCTCCATATATTAAAAAGGAAAATATAAATTGTGCTTACCTGATAATTTAATTTCCTTCTGTATGAGAAGAGTCCACGGCCCCCGCCCGTATACTCCGATGGATAACCAAAATTAATTTTCTCTTCTGCCATCATTTATACCCTGATATTTCTCCTACTGTTCCTTGTTCCCTTGGCAGAATGACTGGGATATGAGGGAAGTAGGGGGAGTATTTAAGTCTTTGACTATTGTCTTTGCCTCCTCCTGGTGGCCAGGTTTAGTATTTCCCAACAGTAAGGAATTATGCTGTGGACTCTCCTCATACAGAAGGAAATTAAATTATCTGGTAAGCATAATTTATGTTTTTTAGTAGTGTTAGTTTTTTTAATGTGTAATTTAGTTTTATTTAATTGGTAGTTTTTTAAATGTTAGCATAATAGTTGTTAGGTTAATTGTTAGTTTAAACTTAGTTTTTTTTTATTTCACAGGTAAGTTTTTATTTATTTTAGGATAGGGATATTGTAATATTAATTTAAAGTTAGGGGGGTTGTTAGGTTTAGGGGTTATTAGTTTAATTTAGATTTTTGCGATGTGGGGGCTGGCGGTTTAGGGGTTAATAACTTTTATTAGTGATGGCGATGTCGGGTGCGGTAGATTAGGGGTTAATAACTTTATTATAGTTCAAAAGCAAAAAGAATGGATATAGTGGCCACTCTAGTTTACACATAAAGCACTCATTGTAGACATTGTATTCAAATTGATATTCCATAACTAGTGAATGGTCACCAGACGGGCCAGGATGATTTGCTACATATTAATTTTAAAACATAACTTTTATTGAAAACGCAAAAAATCAAGAAGATTAAAATACTGGGATGTGCAATTAAAATCAGCGGCTAAAGGGGGTTTGTAAAATAAAGTATCTGCTGTGTACCTCCAATATTGGTTATATTGTCACGTAAATCAGATTCATTGGCCTCTAGTTATGAGCTCCGTACTTACCTGCCTTTGCCGGCCCCAATACACTCGCCTAAGCTCGCTTCACATCGCCGAACCTGAATACGCTCACCAAAGTTATCAATAAATCTGTCAAAAAGCCGCGCACCAAGTACGGGGCAATGAGCAGCGGACTGTGATAGTTATCAATCATCAATCTCACTGCTCTTCGGCTTTTTTACAGCTTTATTGATACCCCTGTCACTAAGCACTCACACTATACTATACTGTTCTACCCCCTATACCGGCGCCCCCTTAGCCCCCCGCAACTAAATAAAGTTATTAACCCCTAAACCACCGCCCCTAGAACCCGCCGCAACTATAATAAATATATTAACCCCTAAACCGCTGCTTCCGGACCCCGCCACAACTATAATAAATATGTTAACCCCTAAACCGCCTCTCCTAGACCCCGCCACAACTATAATAAATATATTAACCCCTAAACTGCCGCACCCGGACTCTGCCGCAACTATAATAAATATATTAACCCCTAAACCGCCACTCCTGGACCCCGCCACAACTATAATAAATATGTTAACCCCTAAACCGCCGCTCCCGGACCCCGCCGCCACCTACATAATACCTATTAACCCCTATCCTACCCCCCTACACCGCCTCCACTATAATAAAATTATTAACCCCTAAACCTAAGTCTAACACTAACCCTAACACCCCCCTAACTTAAATATTAATTAAATAAATCTAAATAATATTACTCTTATTAACTAAATTAATCCTATTTATAACTAAATACTTACCTATAAAATAAACCCTAATATAGCTATTTTAGGATTTATTTTTATTTTACAGGCAAGTTTGTATATATTTTAACTAGGTACAATAGCTATTAAATAGTTATTAACTATTTAATAGCTACCTAGTTAAAATAAAGACAAATTTACCTGTAAAATAAAAACTAACCTAAGTTACAATTACACCTAACACTACACTATCATTAAATAAATTATTCCAATTTAAAACTAAATACTTACCTGTAAAATAAACCCTAAGATAGCTACAATGTAATTAATAATTACATTGTAGCTATTTTAGGATTTATATTTTTTTTACAGGCATCTTTGTATTTATTTTAAATAGGTACAATAGTTATTAAATATTTATTAACTATTTAATAACTACCTAGCTAAAAGAAATACAAAATATCTTCATCCAACCGACGAGGAGCGGCTCCATCTTCAAGACCTCCAGCGCGGACCATTCGTCGGGTAGTCGTCATGCAGGAAGGATCTTGAAGATGGAGCCTCTCCTCGTTGGATGGATGAAGATAGAAGATGCAGCTTGGATGAAGATGTCTGCCGGTCCGGATGTCCTCTTCTGCCCGGATAGGATGAAGACTTCTGCCGGTCTGGATGTCCTCTTCTGCCCCATCGGATGAAGACTTCGGCCCGGCTGGGTGAAGTCAACTCAAGGTAGGGAGATCTTCAGGGGGTTAGCGATAGGTTTATTTAAGGGGGGTTTGGGTGGGTTAGAGTAGGGGTATGTGGGTGGTGGGTTTTAATGTTGGGGGGGTTGTATTTTTTTTTACAGGCAAAAGAGCTGATTACTTTGGGGCAATGCCCCGCAAAAAGCCCTTTTAAGGGCTGGTAAAAGAGCTGGTTACTTGGTAATGTAGAATAGGGTAGGGACTTTTATTATTTTGTTTTTTTTTTTAAATTTTATTAGGGGGCTTAGATTAGGTGTAATTAGTTTAAACTTCTTGTAATATTTTTTTATTTTCTGTAATTTACTGTTTGGTTATTTTTGTAATTTAGTTTAGTTTATTTAATTGTATTTAATTGTAGGTATTGGTAGCTAATTTATTTAAATAATTTAATTATAGTGTGGTGTTAGGTTTAATTGTAACTTAGGTTAGGATTTATTTTACAGGCAATTTTGTATTTCTTTTAGCTAGGTAGTTATTAAATAGTTAATAACTATTTAATAACTAGTGTACCTATTTAAAATAAATACAAAGTTGCCCGTAAAATAAAAATAAATCCTAAAATAGTTACAATGTAACTATTAGTTATATTGTAGCTATATTAGGGTTTATTTTATAGGTAAGTATTTAGTTTTAAATAGGATTAATTTAGTTAATAAGAGTAATATTATTTAGATTTATTTAATTAATATTTAAGTTAGGGGGGTGTTAGGGTTAGTGTTAGACTTAGGTTTAGGGGTTAATAATTTTATTATAGTGGCGGCGGTGTAGGGGGGGGCAGGATAGGGGTTAATAAATTTATTATAGGTGGTGGCGGTGTAGGGGGGCAGGATAGGGGTTAATAAGTATTATGTAGGTGGCGGCGGTATAGGGGGAGCAGGATGGGGTTAATAAATTTATTATAGGTGGCGGCGGTATGGGGGGGCAGGATAGGGGTTAATAGGTATTATGTAGGTGGCGGCGGTATAGGGGGGGCAGGATAGGGGTTAATAGGTATTATGTAGGTGGCGACGGTATAAAGGGGGCAGGATAGGGGTTAATAGGTATTATGTAGGTGGCGGCGGGGTCCGGGAGCGGCGGTTTAGGGGTTAACATATTTATTATAGATGCGGCGGGGTCCGGGAGCGGCGGTTTAGGGGGGAATAAATTTATTTTTTTTTTTATTTTTTTTTTAAATAGTTTTTTTATTGAGAAAATTCCAAGTTAACAAAAATATGCAACAATTCCGAGAGTGAGATAAATCCCATTAAAACAAACGACAATTAGAAACATGTTACAGGAGAAGTTTCCAAATAATTTTCAACATATTCTATGTAGAGACTTCCAATATCTTAATATATGAAAGGAGAAATGAAATAGATAGGTGATAATCTCGACTATCTCCAAACAGACTTCCCAAAAATGTTGCTTTTCACATTTAGCTTTTCTCTTTTTTCATATTATAACATTGTACACAAAAAGAAAAATGGACCCCTCCTTGTAATAGATAGTGTGGGTAAGGTTATCTTGCTCCATGTAGATAAAGGCAAGGTGGGGGTTAGCTTCATGGATTTTTGTTTAGGGGGAGGGAAAAGCAGCGGGCAAGAGCCGCTCAAAAATAGGGGGGGAGGGGTAGAGGAGATTGAGGGGCGGAGCTAACTAGCATGTCAAACCTAAGAGCGTTGTATACCTCTGAGTTTTTAAGGACAAACAGATAGGGGAAATTCCTATCTATGCTAAGTGTGGGGGCGAGTAATGAAAATATATGTATAACTCTTTTAGGGAAAATAATAGGAGAGGAATAAATACTCAATTAGATGGGTTGCAGTTTGAGATCAGGGTATAAGCAGTTCACTAGTAGCTGATGTGGGGTGTAAAAAACTGATGTATCAGGGTTTCGGTACTATGCATTTGCAGCTAAGTAGGGGGTTTGAACAAATGCTGCCATAAGGCAGAGGTAAAGCAAGGATAGGAATACAGCAAGTACTGGGTACATAACTAAAGATTCAGCCTGGCAAACTATGTCCCATCAGGGGGAGTTAAGTATAAATACCTGATCAGGGTTATTTGTTTAATTTCAGATCCCTAGTGAAATGTCTCCTAGAACGCCAAGCTTCCAAAAAATGTATAGTTATATAAACAAGAATAGGGGTGTCTCTTGATAGACGACTAAATATCTGTAACCTGGTTAGGGACGCTAATATTGTGTCATATCTGCCCAAAGCTATTAGTTAGGTAGTAGGGGTGAGACTAATAGAGATCACATTCAGCGGTTTAGAGCTTCATTGCTAATATAAAATCTCAGTGCTGTTCTGCTCAGTCAGATTCTAGATGGATCTCCAGGGCACCTTAAACAATTGCATTTGGAGGTATATAGATGCTATAGTCCTGATCATGTTAAATCTAGCAGCTAAAATTAGATATATAGAAATTAGCGTTAACTGTGTGGATAGAAACTGCTGACAAAGTGTGTACTAAGCAAGTATCCATAACTATGAACTAGACACTGTTCTCAAATAAAGTTGCTCTTTTTAAAGTATCATAATATTATCTCAAAAGGGCAGTTTGGCTAGTTGACTTAAATATCCGTTATCAAACCGGCGCTATAGCCCCACATCAGATTTAAAAATAAAAATAAATATCACTTGGCTGTCTCCTAATGTGCCTGCCCGTGTAAATAAACATGTGTGATCTAACATTTTAGATGTAACACTAGAAAAAAAAAAAAGAACGCAGTATTTGGATTAAAGGGGATAACAAGTCTAGCAGAACATATAATAAACATAAGATTGAAACTATAAATTAGAGACAATCCTCCAGTAGAATTATGCTTGTTAAAGAGTCACAAGGCTAGTATAAAAAAAAAAAAAAAACAACAAAAAAAACCAGTCCGGTATAACAATCTAGGAGCCGAGTGGCTAAAGTGCTGATTTTCTTACCAAGTCGGTTACCCCATACCCGTCTTGAAAATGAGCCTCACTGGAAAGGCCTTTGTTATGGAGACCTTAGTCTCTGCGACTGATACAGAGCCGGCTTCTAGTAGACCCATGGCGCTCCCAGGGTGCAAACATAAGCAGGCATCTCCAAAGAAAGTGCCGCAATCCTGGAGGACTGAGCGTGAGACATATGAAGCGGGGGCTGCATTTAAGAGTATGTAGCTCAGAAGCTGCTCACTAATTTGGGCTTGACGTTTCCCAGCGACCGGCCGCATCGCTAGGGAGTCAGAGGAAGGGCCCCCTGTGTCACTTGAGGAAGGGAGAAAGACTCCAGTTGTAGCCGTAGAGCCGGGATCAAGCTGCTGCCAAAAAAGATCAGTCTCAATGACCGGAATGCAGGATAAGTCACTGCGTCTGGCTTGGAGCGTTAAATCTAGGGAGCTCCGTCTAACAGGCATCAGGTGTAGGCTCATAGGGAATCTTTGCTGTTGGCTATGCGTCTCGGCTGTCAGACACTGAGCGGAAGGAGACCGCTCCAGCATGTGCAATAGTGGGGATATTTTACTCACAATGGTCGATTCAGATCGGCTTTCTTGGTGCTTTAGTTGTATCAGCATAGTCTGTTCAAAGGTTGGGGCTGCTGTATTTTCAGATTGCGTGTGGTCCGGAGGGCTCAGGATAGCATTCCCACCCTGCTTCTCAGTCTCCCAGTTCTCATATCCGGTGCCAGCGCTTACAAGCTCCTGATGTAAGGAGCGTGATAAATCTTTAAAGCACCAGTCCATTTTCTGTTCCAACACTGCTAGTAGATCATTTGCCCCAAAATGTGAAAGGTGAGGGTCCATGTCGAAAAGTTACACAGTCCGTGAGGGTGCCGTAATACTGGAGCTATTTACAGTAAAAGAATGAAAGTGTGGTCAGGTTAACAAAAATGGCGTCTTCTCCCCTTTTCTTGCTGTAGCGATCTCAGTGGGCCCAAATCATAAAGTATGAGGTAACTTCAAACTCTTAGGTCACCAAAATTGAGAGAGATACACTGCTTCTTAACTGAATGCTTTTAAATGAGAGATTGTCTGCCCTGAGCGGTCTTAAATGGAGAAATCTGATAGTAACAGCCGGAGCTGAGGAGAAGTGCGACCGCTCAGATGCAGAGTCAACTCCGCCCCCAGAATAAATTTATTTAGTTGTGGCAGTTAGGGGGCGGCAGATTAGGGGTTAATATGCATAATGTAGGTTGCGGCGGGGTCTGGGAGCGGCGGTTTAGGGGGTAAAAAATGTATTTACTTGCGGCGGAGTAGGGGGGGGGGACAGATTAGGGGTGTTTAGACTCGGGGTAAGTGTTAGGGTGTTAGGTGCAGACGTTTCCCATAGGAATCAATGGGATATCGGGCAGCAGCGAACATGAGCTTTCGCTATGGTCAGACTCCCATTGATTACTATGGGATCCCACGCCTCCAGGGCGGCGGATTGAAATCCAGGTATGCTGGCCCGGAATAGTGGCGAGCGTACCTGCTAGTAGTTTGATAACTACCAAAAGTAGTCAGATTGTGCTGAACTTGCGTTCGGAACATCTGGAGTGACGTAAGCATCGATCTGTGTCGGACTGAGTCCGGCGGATCGAAGCTTATGTCACTATATTCTACTTTTGCCGGGCAGTAGGGCTTGATAACTAAGGCGAATCAGCCTCGCCACAAATACGCTGCGGAATTCCAGCGTATTTGCGGTTGACGGCTTGATAACTAGAGGCCATTGTATCTACTGTATATCAGTATCAGTATGATAGATGTAAACATAGATCTTCTGTAACAGTAGTTTATATTGGAGTAAATATCCCTGAAGGAAGGGTAACTATGATAACCTCTGATGCACATAATAAATAGAATAGTGAATACTTAAAGGGATATGCTCCAACATCTTCTAAGTACCAATATGAGTATCAGGTTTCAGATGAACATCTGATAATGAGGCTAGGTTATATTAAACTAATTATAAATTATTAGATTATTAATATCTGATCTGGCGTTCCCACTTATTTCTCATTGGTAACAAAACCTTATCATACAATGTTTACTGGTGCTTAACAGTTATAAATTGTATTTAAAAAACTTATAGAAAATATAGGAGAGAATATTGATATATATCCTATATTACAAATGGGAAATGAAGTGTCATTGTATAGCTGATTCCAACTAGTTTTCCTCTAGACAGTTTCACAAATGGGCCTTATAGCACATGACTCAAATGTGAGGTAACATAATTCCTTATCTTTGCCAACTAATATACTCAATTTGTATAAATATAAATCACAAATGGTGCACTGTGCTTTGGGATAGAATCTATTATATCCCTTGCCTGAGTTAAGCATTCTTGTGCTTGCACAGTGCAATAGCTTGTATAGCTTTACCGTTAAGATACACACTGGATGTGATTATTTAAATGTATATGAGCTATGGCGGCCAAAATTATTTTGGGGTAAGAATTAAATCCTTGTGTTACGAATATCGATATAGAGTCTCAAATAAAAAGCTGCTGGTGTAGCCAAATAATATAGGTTAATTAATACTTGTTTTCTATAGGTATCTCATCTAGTATTTGTGATAGTTTACCTATATTAGCATGATCATATCGCAAAAACTGTTTAGGTGTATATAGCGGATATAATTTTGAACTTGATAAGTCATTCAGCATATAGATATTACTGTCAGTATAAATGACATTGCAACAGAGGTAGATTAATTATCCTCTAACTGGATCAGGTTTGAGCAATGTCTCTGGTTAGTTTTTTAAGCACTTAGATCTGAGCTGTGGTAACAAAATTATCTATTTTGGCTAACACACAGATTCTTTTAGTATAAATACAAGTATAAAGCTAAGCAGTATATATTAGCAGTATATGCCCCATTGATATGGAGCTGATGTGTTTCGGGATGCTGATAGCCAGTACGGTACACAGTCAGATAGGTTTAATTAGCATGAAGCTTAATAAGTCAACCCCTATATTTAGCTAGCCCTAACAAACACAGGAGCTCCCAGACTCCTCGCCGATTCCCTAACATGTTTCGCCGTTCACACGACTTTCTCAAAGGGGGTGTGCGCGCATTGCACTAAAAGCGTCTTTTTATATGTGAATTGACAAAAAATAAATAGTCAATTGTAGAAACGCATTGGTGATATATGCTATACCTAACTATTACAGATATTAGTGACTCTATATGAAAAAATAATAAATAAAGATGACACCAAGGGTTCACATTTATGATTCTGATTGAATACATTTTAGCAATACCAACTGATGACAACCAAAGGCTTACACAAATCTATTGTTTCCTTAGATTTATGATGTTGGTTATTATAATGTGATTACATTTTTGAGCTATCAGTCACAAAGGAGTATATTCCTTTATTTTAACTATACTCAGAATCATAGGTAAGGGGCAAAGTTGTTTTGTTCATTTAACCCCGAGGGGTAGACAGAATTGAGTAAAAATATCCATCTAGTTTCTGTACATAATAGTGCTTTTTCTTGGTTGCCACCTCTTATTCCTAAGTTTATTTTTTGTAAACCAAAACATTGTAGGTCTGATTGTTTTGATTTGTGCACTGAGAGGAAGTGTCTGGCAACAGAGGTGATGGTCTTTCCTGCGTTGGTATCTTTTTGAGCATTTTTAATGTTTCTCAGATGTTCCTGTAATCTGGTTCTTATTTTTCTGGTGGTCATACCTACATAGAATAGGTCACATTTGCATACCAGAGCATAGATTACCCCTTGAGTTTGACAGTTAATGTGGGCATTGATTTTATGTGTTTTGCCAAATCTGTCAGTAACTGTATTTGCATATAGCTGCAGATACCACAAGCTCCACATTTTAAGGAGCAGTTATGATTGTCTTATATGTGTGCGCCTGTGTGCAAACACTGGCTTAATATCTACCAAATGACAATGGTCTTAGTAGTATTTGTATTTCTATGTCTATGTTTATATAAAGAAATGTATAGAAAAAAACGTTTTTTAGTTTTTAAAGAATTTTCATAGAATAATATCTTAAAATTATTAAGTTCTAATTCAAAAATAAAAATAAAAAATAATAATAAAAAATATACAAAGATTATTGGTTAAAAATAATATTCTTTTATTAGAATCAATTTAAAACAGTCAGTCGAAATTGCTTAATCTTAAAGTGGTTATGTGAGAAAGTTGGTACCAACCAATTGTATTGAGGTGTAGCTAAAATTAGTATATGATATATGTGTGTAAAATTAGCAAGTCCAGTTTATACCTTGGTAGGTATTTAAAAATACTTTTTGTAAAAGATTTGGCTTTTTGCTCATAAAATGCACCAAAGGTAGAAAATAAGGTATAATTGGTAGAAATACAGTTGTTAGAGATCGTTGTTGAAGACAACTATTGACACCTGGTTCAACAATAGGTGTTTATTTTCAGCCTTTTTGAAATAAGCCTTTTTGTGATATGACCAAAAGATTTAGGCTAGGTGTTTGAGCCGTTTTCTGTATGTCACAGTAATTATATCACAATAGTTATTGAACACTTAGCTTGTCTTTTGCGATATTATTAATCAACAGACTTTGAATAAGGTACCTTATTTGCAGTTCCAAGTCATATAAGAAGGTTCTTGCGTGTCCAAATGAGGTATAGATGAGAAACTTTCTTTGTCCTTTCAAAGTTTCTAGGAGCGCTTGTTGCAGCGTGTATGTCTCCTGTGAAAGTTGCCTCTGTCACTTCCGTGTCCGGTCTTGACACGCCCACCAAATGCGAGATTGACAGATAGGTAAAGAGCAAGGTTTCTCCAGTGCAGTGTAAGCAGTCTGTATCCAAGGTGATCAGTAAGCAGTCTGTATCCAAAGCAACGCGTTTCAGCTCCAAAGAGCCTTTCTCAAGCTTCTGTCAGACCTGCTTAGAATCCTATCTTTTATACCTTTGTTCCTGATTGAGTAAATTGTTTAATTGTTTTATTGAAGCATTGTCAAAGCCAATATCATTTCTGTGTGTGGTTTTCAATATGCTTAAAAGCCGTTATAGAGTATTCATGTATTCTTATTAGAAAAAAATAATAAAATAAATAAACAACTAAATAAATAATTTTAGTAAAAAACTGGAATAGTTCTCTTTTTTTCCTTTGATGAAAAGATATTTTTTATATTTATATTGGTACTATACTGTGTGTGGTTTCAATATGTTTAAAAGCCACTTTAGATTAAGTAAATAATTATAGTGAAAACTGGAATAGAATCGGTTGGCTTAGTTCTCTTTTTTCCTTTGTTGAAAAAATATTTTTACATTTTTATATTTCTATTGGTTCTTTCCAATGTATTTCCAAGTTATTACTGTACATTAAAAAGACTGTACATATCTATATATGACCTGCATCATATGAAAAATAAAACTTACAATTTGTTTGTTAAGATAGAAAAATTATCAGATTTATTTATATACTTTAAAAACGTTTTTTTCTTTGGTAATAAAGGACTAAATAATATATACATATATATAAAGCTGGACATTCTAAGTTTTATAGAACAAACCAATGTGTAATAGATGGGTGAAACAGTCTCAATATAGAGATTGTAGGTATTTATGATTTCTTGTAGTATTGTGTTATGATCTATGTGAAAAAACTTCTCAGTTCAATTTCTAAATTCAGACCTTGTGGGTGAAGAGTGTCTAAATTGTAAATCCATTTGCTTTCTAGCTGCAATAATCTTTTTTGATTATCTCCCCCTCTCTTTTGTTTTTGTAATTTGGCTATGCCCATATAGTTAAAAAAATTTAGATTACCATTATTACAGGCTTTAAAATGCTTAGGGACGGGTAGGTCCTTATTTCTATCCTCGTCCATATTTTCGATGGATAAAATATGCTCTCGTATTCTTTCACGTAGGGGGCGTTCTGATTCGCCTACGTATTGCATTCCACATTTACACTGAATCATGTAGACAATATTTTTATCTGTGCATCTTATACATTCTTGGATTTTAAATTCCCTTTTATTAATATGTGATGTGACTGTTTTACTTTTCTTGGAGTGTCTGCAAGATTTGCATATAAAACATGGGAAAAAACCTTTTAGGTCCTGTCCTGTTAAATCTTTGTCTATTTTTTTATGCTGTTTAATTTGGGTTGGGGCAAGTATGTTTTTTAAATTATTAGCTTATAAAGGGGCCAATAATTTTATCTTGATGTAGTATGTGCCAATGTTTCTTTAGTATTTTTTCTGTTATTTTATAGTTTGCATTGAAATCACTTATGAATGGGATATTTAGTTTATTATGTTCTGGGTGGGTGTTGTCACTAAATCTTTTATTATTTTTGTTTAATATGGTATTTCTTTCCATTTTTCCTACTCCTTGTCTAATATTCTCTACAAATTCTTCCCTATAGCCTCTTTCTATAAACTTTGCCTTAAGTACTTTTGATTGGTTATCATAATCCTCAGGTTTGTTACAATTTTTCATTACCCTCAGCATTTGTCCTTTCGGTATATTGTTCTTCCAGGCTTGATGATGGCAGCTACTTGAATGGATAAAATTGTTACTATCTACCGGTTTAAAGTAGGTTCTTGTATTGATAGTATTGTTTTCAATATAGATTTCTAAATCTAGGAAGTTCAAATTTGTGTTGCTTATTTCTTTGGTGAAGCGTATATTATAATTGTTATTATTAATTTCGTTAAAAATTATTTCAAAATTCTCAGGGGTCCCTCTCCAAATAATTATTACATCGTCTATATATCTTTTATATAGGACTAGGTTTGCACCCAGCTCGCGAGTGTCAAGGAATTGTTTTTCCCAAATTCCCATAAAAAGATTTGCATAGCTGGGTGCAAACCTAGTCCCCATTGCAGTTCCACAAATTTGAGTGTAAAAAAAGTCTTCAAATAGAAAATAGTTGTGTTTTAAAATAAAATCAATACTCTCCAGAATAAAATCCTTCTGTTCATGTTTCATATTATTATCATCATTAAGAAATTGTTTAACTGCCTCTTTTCCTTGGGTATGATCAATGATCGTGTACAAGTTATTAGCCACATATTTTCTTCCCAAGTTATATTTTCTAGGAGTTTTAGGACTTCTGTGGAGTCTTTTAGATAGGAATCTAATTTCACTACATAATTTTGGAGATACCTATCGATGTATTGGGAAAGGTTCGCTGTGACGGATTCTATGCCTGATATTATCGGCCTACCTGGGGGGTTAATTAAAGATTTATGTATTTTTGGTAATATATAAAAGACTGGGATCCTTGGTGTTTTGTTAAATAAAAAGTCAAATTCTCTTTCGTTAATGACCCCTAGTAGTTTATTCTTTGTCAGTAATGTTTTTAAATCCCAGGTGAAAAATGTGGTGGGGTTAATTCTACTTTTTTTATATGTGGTTGTATCATTAAGAAGATCCTCACAAATCTTTTTGTAGTGTTTTTTTTCTAAAATAACAATACCGCCCCCCTTGTCTGCGTTTTTAAAAATTATTTCATGTTTTTTTTTCCAGTTCTTTAATAAGCAATTCCGGCTTTTAAGCATATTGAAAACCACACACAGAAATGATATTGGCTTTGACAATGCTTCAATAAAACAATTAAACAATTTACTCAATCAGGAACAACGGTATAAAAGATAGGATTCTAAGCAGGTCTGACAGAAGCTTGAGAAAGGCTCTTTGGAGCTGAAACGCGTTGCTTTGGATACAGACTGCTTACTGATCACCTTGGATACAGACTGCTTACACTGCACTGGAGAAACCTTGCTCTCTACCTATCTGTCAATCTCGCATTTGGTGGGCGTGTCAAGACCGGACACGGAAGTGACAGAGGCAACTTTCACAGGAGACATACACGCTGCAACAAGCGCTCCTAGAAACTTTGAAAGGACAAAGAAAGTTTCTCATCTATACCTCATTTGGACACGCAAGAACCTTCTTATATGACTTGGAACTGCAAATAAGGTACCTTATTCAAAGTCTGTTGATTAATAATATTGCAAAAGACAAGCTAAGTGTTCAATAACTATTGTGATATAATTACTGTGACATACAGAAAACAGCTCAAACACCTAGCCTAAATCTTTTGGTCATATCACAAAAAGGCTTATTTCAAAAAGGCTGAAAATAAACACCTATTGTTGAACCAGGTGTCAATAATTGTCTTCAACAACGATCTCTAACAACTGTATTTCTACCAATTATACCTTATTTTCTACCTTTGGTGCATTTTATGAGCGAAAAGCCAAATCTTTTACAAAAAGTATTTTTAAATACCTACCAAGGTATAAACTGGACTTGCTAATTTTACACACATATATCATATACTAATTTTAGCTACACCTCAATACAATTGGTTGGTACCAACTTTCTCACATAACCACTTTAAGATTAAGCAATTTTGACTGACTGTTTTATATTGATTCTAATAAAAGAATATTATTTTTAACCAATAATCTTCGTATATTTTTTTATTATTATTTTTTATTTTTATTTTTGAATTAGAACTTAATAATTTTAAGATATTATTCTATGAAAATTCTTTAAAACTAAAAAACGTTTTTTTCTATACATTTCTATATATAAACATAGACATAGAAATACAAATACTACTAAGACCATTGTCATTTGGTAGATATTAAGCCAGTGTTTGCACACAGGCGCACACATATAAGACAATCATAACTGCTACTAAAACTATTTATTCAGATGACTTGGGGTATCTGATTTTTATGTGAAGTATTATCTACCACCAGCGCATAGATTTTTAGTTGTTTAATCATAAATACTTCCACATTTTAAGGAACCATGGGTTAGTTTAGTTGTTGTTTTAACACCAGTAAAGTGGTTTGGGCTGATCATGTCTTTTAAATTCTGTGCTCTTTTGAAGCCCACCGATATCTTGTCTCCTAATAGTGGTGCTAGCGCAGGATCTGCTTTTAGGATATGCCAATTTTCTTGTAGTATCTTAATCACTTTTTCCGTTTGTGGGTTATAAGTGGTGATAAATCTGATTTGGTCTGTGTGTCTGCTTGTTTATTCTGTAGTTTATATTGGGGTGTATGTCTAGCTCTATGTTCAGCCTTTTTAATGGATCTCTTGCTGTAACCTCTTTGTAACAGTCTCTTCGTAGGTTTTTTTGCTCTGCGCTTATAATTTTATTCTGTCGAGCAGTTCCTTTTCATTCTTAGGAATTCTCCTATAGGAAGTGATTTTGCTGTGCTCGGAGCATGTGCACTTGTGCTATGTTATATGCTGTTGGTTGCAGTGGATTTTGTATACATCAGTGCTGATTGTCCCGTCCAAGTTCTTATTAATCCGTAGATCTAAAAAAGTGATTTCTGTTAGGCTGGCTTCATATGTCAGTTTTATGTTTAAATCATTTGTATTCAGATTTTTCAGGAATGCATCTAATTCATCTTTAGTTCCTTCCCAGAAGAATAGCACATCATCTATGTAGCGTATCCACATAGGTACATGTGACATGTGCTGTGAATTGATATCTGAGAAAACTACTTTCTGCTCCCACCAGCTTAGAAAAAGGTTGGCGTATGTGAGTGCACAGGCCATGCCCATCGCTGTACCTCTGACTTGAAGGTAAAACCCATGGTTAAAGGTAAAGGAATTATGGTGAAGAACAAACCTTAAGAGTTTCAGTATAAATTCATTGTGAGAGACATCTTCACTTGACCTCATTTGAAGAAAGCTTCTGACTGCTTTAAGTCCCAAATCATGGCTTATACTTGTGTACAGCAATTCAACGTCTGCTGTCACGAGCCAGGTGTTTGTGTTGACATGCATATGTTCCAATTGTTTCAGTACGTCAAGTGTGTCTTTGACATATGAAGATAGCTGAGGTAAATATTCTCTCAACCTGTAGTCTACATATTTGCTCGCTTTTCAGTGAGGCAATTTATCCCTGAAACAAGTGGGTGGCCCGATGGGTGGGATGATTTTTATGCACTTTTGGAATCAAGTAAAAAGTTGCTGTGGTTGGGTTCTCAAGTTTAAGGAATTTGTATTCTTTGGGAGTAATTGTGCAGTCTTATCTGGCTGACTCAATCATCTGTTTGTATTTCTCTAGAAAGACCTGTGAAGGATTAAAGTACAGCTTTTTGTAACAAGTAGTATCTCTTAGTTGTTTGTCAGCTTCTAGTAAACTAGTTCTCTACCGGCCAGATGACTACATTACCTCCCTTGTCCGAGTTTCTTATTATTACGTCTTTCCAATTTTTTAGGTCAGATAGGGCTTGTTGTTCTTTGAGAGAGAGTTTATGATTAGTTTGGTAGGTATTCAGACTGATAATTTGGTTACATAGCATATTGTTGAATACTTCCAAATAGTAATTATGACTAATTTTAGGTATGAATTGGGATTTGTTTTTAATCTGATTTCTCCATGTAAGTGTTTGCGGGGATTCATTATCTCTTAGAAGGTTTTCCATTTCTTCAAGAGTTGTCAATTCAGCCTCAGTCCATGAACTTATATCTGTTTCTTCAGTTGTACCTACGGGTTTTGCACTGTAAAGTCTTTTTAGTGCTATTTTTCTTAGATATATTTGCACATCATTGATAAATTCGAATTTATCACTTTTGGGTTTTGGACAAAATGATAGCCCTTTAGATAACATTTTGATGTGTTCGTCTGAAAGTAGTTTTTGGGATAAATTTATAATTCTCATTTTTTCATCCTTATCTGGGAGAAAGGACTTGATTCTCGTTTGTATGGTTTTCAGTTTTGTCTCTCTAATTTGTTGTGACTGTTGCTTTTGTTTTTCATCTGTCTTTTGGGTTTTCCCCCTGCCGCTTCTTGTGCATTTATTAGAGAAGAGGAACTTCCATCTAAAAAATCCTTCCTTTTTCTACGTGTTATTCTTTCACTATTCATGGTATTAGATGTTGAGGCTTCTGCTTCAGATTCTGAATTGTCAGTCTCTTCAATATCGGTGTCTGATATATCACTTTCATCTATATTAACCCTTGAAGGTTTATCTCTGTTGTTATTTTTCTTTTTCCACTTGTAGACTTTTTTGTTTTAATAATCTGATTTGTCTCTGCTTAATTTCCCTTGTTTCATGACTTTGATTTCTTGTTCATATATGTCTAGTTCCTGTTGATAACTTTTATAAGAACTTTCAAAATCATTTAATGATTCAAATTCTTTGAGTTTCTCATTAAGTTCTTTCATTTGGGTTTCTAGTAGGTCATATTCTGATTTATCATGTTTTATAAGTAATTTAATTAATTTTTCAGAACACTCCGATAATGAGGCCGAATAATCAAATGTCTGTCGGACCTGATCTGACAGTGCGGATTAGGTCCGACAGACATCGCTGAATGCGGAGAGCAATACGCTCTCCGTATTCAGCATTGCACCAGCAGCTCACAAGAGCTGCTGGTGCAATGCCGCCCCCTGTAGACTCACGGCCAATGGGCTGCCAACAGGGAGGTGTCAATCAACCCGATCGTACTCGATCGGGTTGAACTTTGGCGATTCCTGTCCGCCTCATCAGAGTAGGCGGACAGGGTTATGGAGCAGTGGTTTGAAGACTCTCCAGAAACACGGGCTCTCAAGCTCCATCCGGAGCTTGATAAATGGGCCTCAATGCCTCTTCCCACTCAATACTTAAAGGGACATGAAACCCACATTTTTTCTTTCATGATTTAGAAAGAGAATGCAATTTTAAACATATTTCTAATTTACTTCTATTATCTAATTTGTTTTATTCTCTTGATATTCTTTTCTGAAAAGCATATCTAGATATGCTCAGTAGCTGCTGATTGGTTGCTGCACATAGAAGCCACATGTGATTGGCTCACCCATGTGCATTGCTTTTTCTTCAAAGAAGGATATCTAAAAAATGAAGCAAAATAAATAATAGAAGTAAATTGTAATGTTGTTTAAATTTGTATGTTCTATCTGAATCATGAAAGAAAGATTTTGGGTTTAGTGGCCCTTTAAGGAGGAATTTCTAAACTCAAATGCAGGAAATAGTTGTACTCTTAATCCATGAGGAATCATGTGAGATTCTATATATTTTTCAAAGAAGTGGTGATTCCACCAAAGTTTATCTTGCTTATGCATTTGTTTGTGGATATCTTTGAGTATGGTTCATTCTGTCATTGATATTAGTTCTTGGGTTATTAGGATTTTGAAAAACTTCATTAAGGTCGGCTTCTCTTTTCTGTTGGCGAGAAAATCTATCCTGCTCCCATTTGGTTGCCATCTTAGAACAAATTCAAAGTACAATTATGGGTAATATATGGTGTGCTCAATTGAAAAGAAAACCTGCCAACAGCAGGTAAAAAGTACGTTTACAGAGGGGGAGGTTCAATGGCACTCCCTGATTGGTGAAAAGGACCTTATTAGCTTCTTTGCTAAGTCAAAAAATAGGGTAGGAGGTGCTGTGTATTAGATATACTTCAAAAGCAAAAAGAATGTATATAGTGGCCACTATAGAATACACATAAAGCACTTATTGTAGACATTGTAATCAAATTGATATTCAATAACTAGTGAATGGTCACCAGACGGGCCAGGATGATTCGCTACATATTAATTTTAAAACATAACTTTTATTGAAAATGCAAAAAAACAAGAAGATTAAAATACTGGGATGTGCAATTAAAATCAGCAGCTAAAGTGGGTTTGGAAAATAAAGTGTCTGCTGTGTACCTCCAATATTGGTTATATTGCCACGCAAATCAGATACGCTGTATCTATATCAGTATCAGTGTGATTGGTGTAACTATAGATCTTCTGTAACAGTAGTTTATATTGGAGTAAATATCCCTGAAGGAAGGGTAACTATGTTACCTCTGATGCACATAATAAATAGAATAGTGAATACTTAAAGGGATATGCTCCAACATCTTCTAAGTACCAATATGAGTATCAGGTTTCAGATGAATATCTGATAGTGAGGCTAGGTTATATGAAACCTGATACTCATATTGGTACTTAGAAGATGTTGGAGCATATCCCTTTAAGTATTCACTATTCTATTTATTATGTGAATGCTTAACTCAGGCTAGGGATATAATAGATTCTATCCCAAAAGCACAGCGCACCGATTGTGATTGATATATTTATACAAGTTGAGTATATTAGTTGGCAAAAATAAGGAATTATGTTACCTCGAATTTGAGTCACGTGCTATAAGGCCCATTTGTGAAACTGTCTAGAGGAATACTAGTTGGAATCAGCTATACAATGACACTTCATTTGCCATTTGTAATATAGGATATATACAATATTCTCTCCTATATTTTCTATAAGTTTTTTAAATACAATTTATAACTGTTAAGCACCAGTAAACATTGTATGATAAGGTTTTCTTACCAATGAGAAATAAGTGGGAACGCCAGATCAGATATTAATAATCTAATAATTTATAATAATTTGTTTAATATAACCTAGCCTTACTATCAGATGTTCATCTGAAACCTGATACTCATATTGGTACTTAGAAGATGTTGGAGCATATCCCTTTAAGTATTCACTATTCTATTTATTATGTGCATCAGAGGTAACATAGTTACCCTTCCTTCAGGGATATTTACTCCAATATAAACTACTGTTACAGAAGATCTATGTTTACACCAATCATACTGATAATGATATAGATACAGTGACGCATTTTTTACAAATGTCTGTCGGACCTGATCCGACAGTGCGGATCAGGTCCGACAGACATAGCTGAATACGCACTCCGTATTCAGCATTTCACCAGCAGCTCACAAGAGGTGCTGGTGCAACGCCGCCCCCTGCAGACTCGCGGCCAATCGGCCGCCAGCAGGGGATGTTAATCAACCTGATCGTACTCGATCGGGTTAAATTCCGGCGATTCCTGTCCGCCTCATCAGTGCAGGCGGACAGGGTTATGGAGCAGCAGTCTTTAGACCACTGCTTCATAACTAGCGTTTCAGGCGAGTCTGAAGACTTGCCAGAAACACGGGCCCACAAACTCCATTCAGAGCTTGCTAGATAGACCCCAGTGTATCTGATTTACGTGACAATATAACCAATATTGGAGGTACACAGCAGATACTTTATTTTCCAAACCCCCGTTAGCCCCTGATTTTAATTGCACATCCCAGTATTTTAATCTTCTTGATTTTTTTCCTTTTCAATAAAAGTTCTGCTTTAAAATTAATATGTAGTGAATCATCCTGGCCCGTTTGGTGACCACTCACTAGTTATGGAATATCAATTTGAATACAATGTCTACAATGAGTGCTTTATGTGTATTCTATAGTGGCCACTATATACATTCTTTTTGCTTTTGAAGTATATCTAATACACAGCACCTCCTACCCTATTTTTTGACTTAGCAAAGAAGTTAATAATAACTTTAGGATGTAGTCCTTTTCACCAATCAGGGAGTGCCATTGAACCTCCCCCTCTGTAAACTTTATTATAGTGTTTGCGATGTGGGAGGGTGGCAGAATAGGGGTTAATAGGTAGTTTACGGGGTGTTAGTGTACTTTGTAACATTTTAGTTCTGAGTTTTGTGTAACAGTTTTGTTGTGCAAAACTCATAACTACTGGTCTTATATAGCGGAACGGATCGTGTCGGTATAGGCTGGAACGCAAGCATTTTAGCCTCACTGTACAACCTGTAATACCGGCACTATGGAAATCCGACGCAAAAACTGCGGGATTGCCGTTGCGTTACAGGCTAAAATGCTTGCGGTATAGCTATACCGACAAGACTCGTAATAGCTGCTTTACATTTTTTACGCTGAAATGGCCATTTTTTCAGCGTTAAAACTCATAAGCTCACAAGAGCTGCTGGTGCAACGCCTGCCCCCTGCAGACTCGCCGCCAGCAGGGAGGTGTCAATCAACCCCATCATACTTGATCCTTGATCGGGTACTTGATCGGGTTGAATTGTGGCTCAGAGCAGGCGGACAGGGTTATGGAGCAGCGGTCTTTAGACCGCTGCATCACAACTGCTGTTTCTGTCGAGTTTGAAGACTCGCCAGAAACACGGACCCACAAGCTCAATACGGAGCTTGATAAATGGGCCCCATGGTCTTAGAATCACATGAAATTATATTTAAGGGACATAATACTCATAAGTTAAATCACTTGAGAATTATTACATAGCTGTAAATAGCTGGCATAAAAATATCACCTAAAAATCTCTATGTAAAAAAGTAGATATTTTACCTCAAAAAGTCTTCAGCTGACAATAAAAAGTGCTCTGTGAACAGGTATCCTTCAGCTGCATGCTGGGGGAAAAAACTCACAACAGCCAATCAGCTTCATCAGTGCTGAGGTCACACTTTGAGTACTGTGATTTCATAGATTTCTTACAGGGACATGAAATCCAATTTTTTTCTTCATTATTCAGGTAGAGAATACAGTTTTTAAAAAGTTTCCAATTTACTTACATTTTTAAATTTGCTTTGTTTTCATGTTATTGTTTGTTGGAGAGATATCTAGATAGGTAGGATGCACACAGGAAATAGTGCTGCCATCTAGTGCTCTTGCTAATGTATTACATTGTCGCAAAACTGCTGCCATAAAGCACTGCAGACACGTGCACACTCCTGAATTCACCTTCACTGTTTTTCAACAAAGAATAACAAGAAAAAGAAGGACATTTGCTAATAGAAGTTAATTGGAAAGTTGTTTAAAATGTTATGTTCTGTCTGAACCAACAAATAACAATGTTGGACTTTATGCCACTTTAAATTGAGAAGGGAAATAACATGACTGTGCCTGCACATGCGCAAAATGCACACTCTGTTGTAAATCCTGGGATTATTATCCTGAATGGCTGCTTAAAGTCCAAGAACTGCTGGTGCAATGATAAATGGCGACAGCGTTCGCACATTGTTAAATAGGCCCCATAGTGTAAACTGACATACAAGGTTCACACACATTTTTAGTTTGGTAGTTAGAGCATGATATTAACATATGTGCTTTGTATGGCAGAATATAAAGGTACACTTGTGTCTGTGTGCCTAATATCTCTTTGCACTGCAGGTATCTTCAGATGAAAATAAAAAAATAAATCTATTACTCTCAGGTAAAGAATGTCCTGATAAGCAGATATGGTAGACCCACATATATATATATATCATAGTCTACAAATGGCTCTACTCTCTCTGGGACAGATAATACCATATATTACTGTAATGTAGACAGAAACCAATGTGTTGCATAGCAATTTACAGCACTGTCTGTGGCTGATTATATTAATGTCTGTGAATACACTGCATTGCTTATCATTGCATTAATCCATTGCCAACCTCAATGCAGAACATTTATACTCCTTCTAAATGCTTAACGGGATATTTTAGTATAAAAATGACATGCTCTTGTTTAGTAGAGAATATCATTTTTCAGGCTTGCACCAAAATGCCCTGATGCTGTTTATTCAATTCCATAAATAGAGCCAATGGGGTCTATTTATTTATGTGTGAGCGGACCTGATCCGATATTGCGGATCATATCCGCCGCACATCGTTAAATGCCGACAGAATACACTGTCAGTATTTTTTTATTGCACCAGCAGTTCTTGTGAACTGCTGGTACAACGCCGCCCCTGTAAATTCGCTAGCAGGGGGGTGTCAATCAACCCAATCATATTGGATCAGGTTGATTTCCGGCGATCTCTGTCCGCCACCTCAGAGCAGGCGGACAGGTTACTTGTGTTTCTGGCGAGCTTGATAAATATGCCCCAATATGTTAAACCTCTGCAAAGGGGTTAAACACTTAGGTAAAGTCCCACTCACAAGCTGTAAGCACTGCAGCTCTAGAACTGAACAAGGCTGGTAATTGGCAGGATCATACTACTGCTGCTGCTAGTTGGTTCACTGGATGTTTCCTGCTTGGGACCAGAGATTATTTTTGGTTTGGAGCAGGATTTGTATCTATTTGTTTAGCCCAGGGGTGGGCAATTATCAGACCTCCAGATGTTATGGACTACATCTCCCATAATTCTCTTTCAGCAATAATGCTGGCAAAGCATCATGGGAGATGTAGTCCATAACATCTGGAATGCGGATAGCTGTCCACCCCTGGTTTAACCCCTTTAGAGTTCAGAGTGAGTAGTGGAAAAACAACATAGTTTAATGAATTAGCGCATACACATTTTGCACTAAAATGTCCCTTTATATGACGTTGTACAACAGGTCCTTAAAGGGACAGTAAACATTGTGAAATACTGCAATGTATTTTTACTATTTCACATTATTGTTGTCCAGTTAACTTCCAAACTACAGAAATAGTAACAAGGTCTGCAAATCTCCTCCTTAAAAGCAGAACAGAATTACAGAACAAACACTCAAAGACGAACAAAGGCATAGATGAAGCACAATCAATAATGCAGGGTGCGTTATCTTGGGCTAAGCCTCATGGAAAGTGGATGGTTAATAATGTTAACCAAAGCATATGAAAGTTACATCAAACTCCAAAAATATTTCCTAATTCAGGTAGAGCATACAATTTAACCAACAACAAATAACTTTTATAATCTAATTTGCTTTGTTCTCTTGTTACGCCTTGTTGAAAAGAATACCTATCTGGCATAGGAGCCACAATGAGCTACTGGGAGCTAGCTGCTGATTATTGGCTATAGATATATAGATAATATGTATACCTGTACATATATACAGTGTATATATATATATATATATATATATATATATATATATATATATATATATATATATTTCTATCTATCATCTATCTATATCTCTACATGCCTGTGTATATATGTGTGTATGTATGTATATATATGGCCAAAAGTATTGGCACCCCTGCATCTCTGTCAGGTAATGCACCACTTCATCCAGAAAATTGTTGCAATTACAAATGTTTAGCCATTCTCATGTTTATTTCTTTTGTTTGTATTGATATGACACAAAAAGTGGAGGGAAAAAAAATCAAAATCTGACTCATTACACGCAAAACTCCAAAAATGAACTGGACAAAATTATTGACGCCCTCAATTTAATATTTGGTAGCACACCCCTCGCAAAAAATAACTGAAATCAATTGCTTCCTGTAACCATCAATGAGTTTCTTACAACTCTCTACAGGAATTTTGGACCACTCTTCTTTCGCCAACTGCTCCAGGTCTCTCATATTGGAAAGGTTCCTTTTCTCAACTGCTGTTTTGAGATCTCTCCACAGGTGCTCTATGGGATTGAGATCTGCACTTGTTGCTGGCCAGTTCAGTACTATCCAGTGCTTTGACCCAACTTTCTGAAACCCGGCCCTACATTTACCACAGAATTCTTTGGTAGTCTTCAGATTTCAAAATGCCATACACACAGTCAAGACATCCAGTGCCTGAAGCAGCAAAGCAACCCCAAAACATCAGGGAACCTCCACCATGTTTGACTGTAAGGACAGTATTCATTTCTTTAAAAGCCTAATTTATCTTTCTGAAAACAGTAGAATGATGAACTTTACCAAAAAGGTGTAATTTTGTTTTGTCTGTAAACAGCTCATTTTCCTCAGGTAAGTTTTGGCAAACTCCAATCAGACTTTTTTATGTTTCTGTGTCAGCAGTGGGGTCCTCCTGGGTCTCCTACCATAGCGTCACTTTTCATTCAGATGGTGACGTATAGTGCGAGCTGACACATTTGTACCCTGTGCCTGAAGGTCAGCTTCAATTTGTCTGGAAGTTGATCGAGGTTCTTAATCCACCATTCCAATAATCCTTCGCTGCAATCTTTGATACATTTTTCTCTTTCGTCCACATCCAGGGAGATTAGCTACATTACCATGGGCGGGAAACTTCTTGACAATTTTGCGCACAGTGGGCACAGGAACATTAAGATCTCTGGAGATGGACTTGTAACCTTGAGATTGTCCATACTTTTCCACAATTTTTGTTCTCAAATCCTCTGACAATTTTGTGCTGTTCTTTCTCTTCTCAATGCTCAGTGTGGCACACAGACACACAACAGAAAGGTTGAATCAATTTTTCACCATTTTACTGGTTGCAGGTGTGATTTCTATATTGGTGTATGAAGTATAGTAGTTTGCTAGATCTAAGGATATCAGACACCTCACAATAAACACCTCCTTCCAATTGTTTAAAAATAGGATTATTACACAAACAAAAATGGTAGTGAGGGTGCTAGCCAGCTAAAGATATCAGGGTACACTCGCTAATGGTAAAATAATGAAAACATTTATTAAAAACAAAATATCTGATTATCTTAATATATTCATCAAAGAAATAGGGAAGTCTCCCTTAAAAGTATATAAACAGTAATACAATGGATCTAGGAAATGTATACAAACAATATGAACAGAAAAAAGTAAAAGTAGTGTCCAGTTTACAGTTATTTGTAAGTAACTCTTAAATTCCCAGTAAAACTTCAGAAGTGCCATATAGCATTAGTGCGTTAAACTTTTAATTTCAGTTTTTGCCATTTTAGCATATACCACCAAATGATCTTGTACTTTACTCGATTATTCAGTTCTCGGAAAATAGCTGATATTTACTTGATATTTACTTGATCTTAGACAGTCTCCACAAAAGACAGAATGATAAAGGATATATATTTACCTCCAAAAGGTTCAACTCCTCTTAGACACAGTCTCTGTGAAATATTTAGTACCTGTACCCCTTGGCTATGAACATAGGATTTCACCATCCAGGATGAAATGAATCAGCCGTCCAATGTGCCAAGATTGAAGGTATAAAAAATAACTTTTATTAGCAAGTGCAGGTAAAAGTTCTCATAATATAGTACATATATATCAATATCACAGCTAGTGAACCAGTTAGCCACTATTCACCACTCCAACATGTTTCGTGCCTGGACCGGCACTTTGTCAGGTATCCTTGGCTATGATATGATATCCTCCTTGGCTATGATATGATTCCGGGAGTGTGTTCCACTCCGTTGCTCCTTCAGAGATTAACTTTGTTGCTCCTTCAGAGATTGTTGCGGCAGTGAGTTCACCCCACGTGACCGATGGCGTCTGATGTCACGGGTGACACTTGCAAATAATTTGTTTCTGCAGATGAATTAAAGTGATAACATAGGGAGTAACCTGCTATTGCTGATTTCTAGTAATAAAAAGCTGTCCCTTTGCTTCACAGTGTTTCTGTCCTCAGTATGAAGACACAAAAAGTGGGGTGGAAGTAAGTCACTTTATGCAGGAAGTGCAGACCCTTTGAATAAAACTGCAATTCTTGTTGTTTGTCCTGGACAACAATCTCTGAAGAAGCAACGGAGTGGAACACACTCCCGGAATCATATCATAGCCAAGGAGGACAGGTAATAAATATTTCACAGAGACTGTGTCTAAGAGGAGTTGAACCTTTTGGAGGTAAACATATATCCTTTATCATCCTGTCTTTTGTGGTGACTGTCTAAGATCAAGTAAATATCAGCTAATTTCCGAGAACTGAATAATCGAGTAAAGTACAAGATCATTTGGTGGTATATGCTAAAACGACAAAAACTGAGATTAAAAGTTTAAAGCACTAATGCTATCTGGCACTTCTGAAGTTTTACTGGGAATTTAAGAGTTACTTACAAATAACTGTAAACTGGACACTACTTTTACTTTTTTCTGTTCTTATTGTTTGTATACATTTCCTAGATCCATTGTATTACTGTTTATATACTTTTAAGGGAGACGTCCCTATTTCTTTGATGAATATATTGAGATAATCAGATATTTGGTTTTTAATAAATGTTTTAATTATTTTACCATTAACGAGTGTACCCTGATATCTTTAGCTGGCTAGCGCCCTCACTACAATTTTTGCTTGTGATTTCTATATTGTCAGCACCTGTTAATTGATACAGGTGAGATTAATTACAAATTACAGGAGCAACACAAACTTGGAATGCAATTATTTCTTACAATTTTAAGAAGGTTTGGTATGACACCTTTTTGTGTCCTACCAATACAAACAAAATAAATAAACATGAGAATGCCTAAACATTTGTAACTATTTTCTGGGGGAAGTGGTGCAATATCAGAAATGCAGGGGTGCAAATATTTTTGGCCATGACAGAATATATATAAAATCCACAAAATGACTGCATTTACTGGGGATATACCTGTACATACACACACATATATATATATATATATATATATACACAGTATATATTAAAACTACTTATCTATCTATACGTGTGTGTGTGTGTGTATATATATGTGTGTATATATATATATATATATATATATATATATATATATATATATATATATATATATAAATAAATGGAAGTGACAATGAAATAGAGTTTGATGCCCAAACAAATATAAGAGCCATATAAGAATCAGAACAAGAATCAAGGCAATCAGGATAGGTTTCATCAAACAAATACTTACTATCCCAAACAATATAAGGGAAGTTTTTATAATAAAAATTACAAAAACAAAACCAAGAGTAGAAACTATTCTGAACAAAATAGTAATAATGAAAACAGAAATTACAATCAAAATTATCAAAATAGAGAAAGGGAAATAGAAGTGTCCAATAGATATGAGGTATTAACAGAACAACACTATGCATCACCACGTTGGCAACAACTAGGTGCAAAACCTAAATTAAATTATACGAAAAACAAAAAGAATGGTAACTATTATACAACTAATAATAACACACCTAAAAATGAAGGTCACACCTCTAGGATTGTTTTTTTTAGAGACTCCCCCTTGGAGACAATCCCTACTACATCAGAAATCAACATATCCTCTACACATAAAATCACATCCACTAACACCAAGGAAACCATAAAGACCTCTAGAAAATTCAGAGGAAATAGAGGAGGAAGGAAACTTAGAGAAAAGAGACAGAAAAAGATGGAATTAGGGGAGAATTTAAAACAGATTTTTAACTTATCAAAAAAGAATTTCAATGTGAATGAAATCTCATTATTATCTAAAGTTCTTAATTTTGCACCTCAATCTGCCCCTAATGAATTTGAGATATTGAATACTAAATATGAATGAATTTAACTATATACATACAATATATCCAAAAATTGTGTGCTTTTATCACCTGCCAAAAGTACATAAGAATCCTACCCCCCCCCCCCTACACACTTTGTGACAATCTTTCAAAATATATTGATCACTTCCTACAACCTTTAGTCAAGGAAACAAAATCGTTTCTAAAAGACACTATAGATACTATTAATAAATTTGAAGAGATGATATGGGAAGAGAACTATGTCTGGGTGACATGTGACGTCTCAGCTCTTTATACGAGCATTCCCCATGATAAGGGTCCAGCAAAAATTGAAGAAGAATGTTTAAAAAGCAATTTACCCTTGAACCAAATCAAATTTATTGTGGATAGCATTAAATTTATTTTAAACCACAATTATTTTCTGTTTGAGGATGTTTATTACAGATACAGGGAACGGCGATGGGGACCACTTTTGCCCCATCGTACGCAAATATATATATGTCACAATTTGAGGACGAATATATCTGGTCTGAAAATCCATATAATAAAAACATCATTAAATATTACAGATATATTGATGACATTATAATGGTATGGTGTGGGCAATTTAATGAGATTGAGAACTTAATAAGTCATCTAAACAATAACGATTATAATTTGAAATTTACCTATAACTGCTCGAGAACTTCAATTGACTTTTTGGATTTGAGTTTATTTAAAAACAAGAATCCAGACAACACTGATACAATAGCAGTAAAGAATTTTAGGAAAAAAAATGATCGTAATGGCTTATTGAATGCCAATAGTGGACATCTTAAACAATGGAAGAGCAATATACCCCTAGGTCAGTATCAGCGACTAAAGCGCAATTGTACTGAAAAAGAAGATTATGAGAGGGAGACAGAAATTTTGACAAATTTAAAGAAAAGGGATATAATGACGAATTGCTAAAGAAATCAAAAGAATGAGTAGACAATATGGTGAGAACAAATCTCATCAAGGGTCCAGAAAAGAATAAAAATAAAAATAAATCCCTGGAAAATAAAGATGTCCCTAAATTCGTAACAAAATATAATGCTCAACATTATCAGATAAAAAGTATTTTGACAAAACATTGGCAAGTTTTGGGTTTAGACCCTATTCTTAAAAACACTTTAGGACCCCAACCGGAAAGTAGATTTAGAAAGAACAAGGATATTAAAAACTATCTAGCACCCACAAAATTGAGGGGCCCTATAAAGAGTAAAGAACCAATACAATGGTTAGGCACAGCACCAGGCCTGTATAAATGTAAGGTCAAGAACTGTGTGATGTGCCCTCATATTAGCAGAGATCATAAAGTTTTTAATAATTCAGATAGATCCAATAGTTTCCAATGTAAAAACAGATGTACCTGGATATCTACATATGTAATATATCAGTTAAATTGTTTGTGTAATCTAATCTATATAGGCAGGACTAAACGCAAAATAAAATATAGATTTCTCACAAATATTACCACAGGTTTTGAAAACCATAGTGTATCAGCACATTTAAAAAAAGTTCACAATCAAGATCCAAAAAGTTTAGAGATCAGGATTATAGAACAGATACCCAGTAACAAGTGGGGTACCAATAGGCTATTAAAATTGAGACAACAGGAGACCTTTTGGATCAAAAAATTAGATTCATTATCTCTTAGGGGACTTAATGTTGATATAGATATACAAGCTTTTTTGGGGTAGTTATCTATAAATAATCCTGTAAATGATTAGCGTATAGAATCACAGGACACCAGTATCAGTGTATTATTTATATATTTTTTAGTATTTTACAGAGACACAATTTTTAGGCAGTTTTTAATAAATTTTATTATGTTTAAACATACAAATTAAATAATCTTATAAGTAGAAGTACACAGGGACATATAGTTTAGTGATGCTATGATTGATCGATCTAGGTAATCATATACCATATATAGTGTATCTTTTTATTTATTTTTATCATCATTTTTACGTCTTAATAGCATGAATTTTTAAAATAATATGCATTTTTAAAGAATATGAATTATGGATATATTTTTCATTATTGTTATTAATTATTTCATTTTACATATGAATATATAATATATTAATCATGACATTTTATGAATTCTTAATATGATTATAAGAAGGATTTATGCTATAATTGTTATCATGTCACTAAGGGGTTAAATATCTTAATATGTTGTCAAAGCAATTTTTTACCAATATATATTTTATACAATATAGTTATGAAACAATTTGAGATACACACAAGCCTTGAAAAGTTATTAGCCAACTATTTTGTTATATCATTGAACCTGTTGGCCCCTTTAAATTTCTGTACCGCTCCATATGTGGGAGAATTGAAGAGAAGTGATGGGTATAAAAGGATGACACATGCTACTAACATTAGACTCTTGAAAAAGTTCCGCCGATTACGGAACAAAACGCGCGTCGAGTTTGAAATCAGCTGTGTATCAGCTGTTAGGCGGAATACCCGCTCTATGAGGAAATAGGTCCCAGTGAGGCTTCCGTACTCTGCCATTTGAATCAGTCAGAGCGCGTGAGAGCTGAGGGTTACCGGTCCTCTCAAATAGTAAGTTTTTTATTATATATGGGACTTTAGTGAATCTTTCACCTGTTATCCTGCTTACGGAGACTTTTGGACTTTTGTGGGAATCCCCTAAAGCAACAAAGGAGGAAAAGAAAAAGAGCTGGACACGGTGATATATGTTTGTGCTCATTTATGCACTAAATGCACATATATGTTTTAAATCTTGTGAGCGCAATACTTTATGTTAAGTTCTGATTAAATGTGTTTTTAACTCTGCACAGAGATCTGGTGTTTTTGCGCTTTTCTCTGTTTTTCTATAGTTTTACAAATTTGGTGGACTGTTTCTTTGGGAAAGCTTTCCTCAGAAGAGCTGTACTACAACTTATCTCTACCATACCCTGGGAGAACCTTTTTGCTTCACATCAAGCAAGTCCTGTTATTGTGGACTAACACAGACTGCTACAAACAGGATAGTACCTTTATATGTATACATACAGTTGATGGTATATACATTTCTCTTATGTACTTTCCTTATTTTTTCCATATATTTACTCAATGTACCTATGATACTTGCAGGTTCGATTGTAGACATTGACAATTTGATAATTGATATTTGATATATTACTATTGGTATTCATTATATACACATATTGTTTTTCTTTATAAGATAGATAGCGCTGAGTATTTGTTTGTGTATTATATATATATATATACTGTATATAAAAATATAAAAAGGTGGTGGCACTCAAATAATAGGGTGGTTGAGAATTATTACTAGGTACAATAATCATTTGGACAAGGTTAGGGCAATTTTAAAGAAAAATTGGCACATCTTGCAGGCGGAAAATTCCCTAAATGGGATTATCCCTGAGTACGGCCAAATCACAGCCAGAAGGGAGCTGATCCTTAGGGACTCTCTTGTCCATAGTGAGTATGAAAAAGGTACTCTAACACAGAAATGGCTAACGACCAGTAGGCCAAGAGTGGGTAGTCACCCTTGTGGAGATGTGTTTATTGCAGTAATATGTTGCAAACTAAAATGTTCTTTACAGATGAGGACCATGTGTTTAAAATTAAACAGTGGATCAACTGTAATTCCATAGGGGTGATTTACCTTCTGTTTTTCTCATGTCCCCTGTTCTATGTCAGAAAAACAATGAGAGAGTTAAAAGAGAGAGTAAGGGAGCATAGGTATGATATTAAGAATGCAAACATAGACAGCCCCAGTAGACACTTTGCTGAGAAACATGGATCTAAATATGATGAACCGACTGTAATAGGCATTGAACAGGTTAAACCCAGGAGAAGGGGAGGAAATATAGACAAGATTTTGCTTCAGAAAGAATCAAAATGGTTGTATGTCTTGAACACCCTGACACCAATAGGCCTGAAAGAGA